>NW_017732037.1:1081119-1092191 GCF_001890085.2 Hipposideros armiger
TAAGCTGCAAACTGCCATTTTGCAGAGCATTTTCTCAATCTGTTGAGATTTTGCTTCCCGACAATTGTCG
The DNA here is from genome assembly GCF_001890085.2 of Hipposideros armiger. Classification (NCBI taxonomy): domain Eukaryota; kingdom Metazoa; phylum Chordata; class Mammalia; order Chiroptera; family Hipposideridae; genus Hipposideros; species Hipposideros armiger. Next base: position 1,081,190 of record NW_017732037.1, read on the forward strand.
ACAGTTTGGCTCAAATAAACTCTTATAAGTTTTCTCTTAGGCTGGATAATTTTTGTCAACATTACTTGGTGTAGTCGGGCAGGATTCCAAAGAAGCCCACCCAGGAACACCCTGCGGACCCGGATTTGGTGCTCGGTACCAGCAGGGGCCCATTGTGCCCCACCAGCTCCCATCGGGTGATCTTGGGTGAGTTTTTCTTGGAATTCTGGACCTCCCTGTTTTAAGGTAAGAGGCCATGACTTTATTTGAGCTGTTTTAAAATCCTTGAGGTAGCAGGGTTGAGATAACCCAGGTTAAGGACAAGAGTTAAGGTAACTCTTGGAGAGGAGAAATGAAATGAGTGGCTGGTTTTAACTTTGGCTTTTCAATTGGAATTGCTTACTGTGAGTCTGAACAAAACTTTTCGCCGGATAAATGAGAACCTGAACTTGTTCAACTCTGAAGATAAGGGGCATTTATTCCCTTCAGCTCGAATTTTGGGTATTCTTAGGTGACTAAGAATCTCTGTGGAGGTGTTTGAGGGTACTCCTCAAAACGTGCAGTGGCCTCATAGGGAATTCCAACACAACTGTAATTAAATATTGGACTCGTCCAGGGATGCACACGTAAAGGCTGGTTACCTAGCGCTCTGAGTCCTTACGATTGTATTAGACAGCCGGGGAGAGAAACCGAGACACGTAAGAGGGTTGAAGCGACTCGGGAGGTTACAGCCCCTTAGAGCTCAACCCATAGGCAGCACACTTAAACCCACTACATAATATCACTATATATTTGTTCAGACTCTGCAGATCTCAAAAGAAAACTAAAAACTAACATGGGAAATTGTGCTTCAAAGGCCAACAAGCTCCCAGACACCAGTGCCATTATTCTCCTGCAGATAGATGTACAGTTCCTAGGAGTTTTGCAAGTACTTACAGACATGGAAAGGTTTATCTAGAGGTGATATCAACTTAAGATGGCCAAAATGGAGCTCTTTTGACATCTAAATATTTGTGTGCACAATTAGAAAAAGCTGGCTTAAAGTTTAAACTAAATGGAATGGGAGGCTTTCCCTCAAATGACAAATAGAAGCCTCTGAAATGGTACAGAGAGATGTTCTTCTCTCCAGGAAATTAAAAGAAAATTTTTAGAGGCTTGTCTTTGAACTAAAGGTTTCTGAAACTGCTAAATGACAACAACCCACTTTTTGTCTCTTCGACTGTCCCAATATGTGCTTCACTCCTCTGGACTTGCTCTCCTTTTCCTCTGCTTCTCTTTTCTGCACCCCTGCTGCAGCTCCCTTTGGAGAGGACCTGGTCTTGGGTGGAAGGGAATCCGTGGTTGTATGCAGACAGAACAAAGAAATCTAAAGATTCTCCCAACCCTCTCTAGAACCCTGACGAGTTCGCAAAGAAATTTAAATTAAGTATTAGAACATATAATCCTGGCTTCTGATTTATTCCAATGAATGCACCTACTGGTTTCTGAGAGCAAAGCAACAGAATTATTTAAGGTTTGCTAGGGAAACTCCTGTAAAGGAATGTGCTTTTATGGTAAAGCCAGTTCACCTTAAGGATTGTGAAAAACTAAAATAGGATTTAGAAAAAGAAAGGAAATAGAAGCAAGCATAGGGCTGCTCCAAGGGCCCTGAGGACACTGGGGCTACTTCATCTGTTAACACCACCCAGCTAAGTTGCCCTCCCCCTTGGAGTAAAGCTTCTGTACAAATGGTATAGAGACATCTAGTCAACCAATGTCTGTTTTTAAATCAGAACCTGTTCCCTTCCAACTAGGAAATGTTAATGGGCACCATATATTTTTATTGCTCAAATCTGCCCCAGCTCACCTGATAGTGAGACTTTCTAATTAATGATGTTCACATATCCTCCCAGAAGGATGAAAATGTATTTAGGACTAAATGAATCACATTGGGGAAATAATGATTTTAAAAGAGACAAACTAAGGAACTGGGAAAGTTATAGAAAGTTTGTACAGGAAAATCTTGAAAGAATTTTATGTATGGTTATGCTAAATGTGATTAATTAAGTAAATTTAAATATCAAGAGTAAGCTGATGCAAAATTAAGTTTTCCTTCTCTACTAAGTTAAACAAAGTTTGTTACAAAACTACTGATATGGAAACGTTTTCTGCCTGAAAGGCAAAAATTATTTGTCATCAAAATATTTCTGTTTTATTTTGTCTTAATTAGGTCTTTAGTTACTCAAGAGAACTAAATCTAAGAACTAAGTTTTGCTAATAGTTATGTAAACTTATGCATTTTAGGACTGCTGGCATTCATACTCCCTCCTAAGCGTTAACAGGCAGGCCAGATTTTAGACAGGCCAAGTCCAGGGCCACCTCAGAGTCACCCCACCAGCCCTAGAAGAGAAAACTAATGATACTGATGGAATGTTTGTTAACAGGATGTTCTAATACAATTTTAGGCTTCTTCCAGTACAGATATTGATTGGCAAGATTAAGTCAGCCACTCCTATTAAAATACCTATTGATAATACTTTGCCTCTACCTAATATTTGCCAGTATCCTTTGAGGCCTGATACACCAGCTTGAATTAGCTCATTGTACAAGACTGAGTATTAAAAAGGGGGTGGAGTGGGGGGAGGCTTATAATTTCATGTATGAGCACCTGTAATTCTCCTATCCTTCCAGTAAAGAAACCCAATGGGAAAGCATGGAGATTGGCACAAAATCTCAGCTATAAATAAATATCTTGGGCCGGCCGAGTGGCTTAGCTGGTTGGGAGCTCACTTGGGAGCACCAGCTCTGAGCAGCAGGGCTGCGGTTTGGATCCCACATTGAGGGCCAGTGACGCTCGCCCTCTACAGCTAAGATGATGAACAACAGCTCAACCTGGAGCTGGGCTGCTGTGAGTNGTGCGAGCTTTAGGTTTGGCGGTAAAGGAATACCAGCCTTAGCACACATGGCAGCTGCATCAGCTTTGTTTATTTCAGGTAACTGAGCCTTCTTCGAATCTGTTAGACATTTAGGTGATCTGCCTCTTTCAGGAGACATTTATGACAGAGGGGAGAGATCTGCTAAACCTTCTTCTCAAGGGTGTTCATGATCGCCTTAATCTAATTGGTGATATATACTGAAGCTTCGTCTTCTTACCACGGACCTTCATCTTCTCCGATCGCTAGGAGAGTGGCTCCATCGGCTCTGGGAAATGCTAAGTTCCTTCTCCCCACAGATCAAGATCTTCTTCGATGATTTGGAGTGCGACTCCGACTCCACCGACTTGGGGTGCGACTTCGAACTCTGACAGTTTTCCGGTTATCCCTGGAACTTGATCTTTTTCTTTTTCTTTCCCTGGACTTGGATCTGCGCTTCAGAGATCTTTTGTGGCCACAGGAGCTGGGCGCAGCTTCCCAGGATATCAAGCAAGGGAAGGGGGACCTCAGTCCTACAGCTACAGTAAACTGAATTCTGCAAACAGTTCTGTATGAACTTGGAGGAGGGCCTCAAGCCCTAGTTGCAAAACAGCCTTGTGAAACGCAGAACAGGACAACGCACCACGCCCGGACTTTTGACTTACAGAACTGTGAGCATATAAGTGGGTGTTTTTTTGAAGTCACTGTGTTTGTGATTTTATGCAGCAACAGAAAAGTAATACACAGGCTCAATTGTGCAACAGATAAGCACAAAATATTTTCTCCACTGGAATAAATTTATGAACTGTCATGTGTACTAGTTATATGAAATAAAATCTTTACCAATTTTTGTTTATGCATATGTTTTTCATTTTGTGATTTTTATATGATGCAATTAAACTTTACTACAACCAGATTTGTTACTCACTCATTCAACAACAGTTAGTTTAGTGCTCAGTCTGTCTTCAGGCACGGCTCTGTATGCCGGAGATACAGCTTTCACCAAAAGAGCCCAAAGTCCCTGTGCTCATGTGCCTGACTTCTAGAAGCTTCCCAGAGTGAGACGAAGCCATTGAAGTGTTTTTAGTGCAGAAATGACTCAGCCTGACTCACATTAACAGGATAGTGAATCTATGTGGGGACAGTCCATGGGCGGCTGAGAGGGGTGGCCCTAGTGCCACAATCAGGAGTGAGAGGTGGTGGGGACTAAGGGGAGAAGAGGGCCTGAGGGCCGAAAGAGACAGAGAAGGGCTGGAGAAGGGGGGGGAGGGGCACGGAGGGAAGAAGCAGAGGCAAAGAATTCTAAAGCAGTGGAACTCAGATTTAAATTCATTGTTATATAGATTTTTTTTTAAAAAAGATTTTTATTGGGGAATTGGGGGGGATGGGAACAGCACTGGGGAATTGGGGAAGGGGAACAGACAAGTTGCTGTCATTTTGTTCTTCAGTCTAGTTGAGGAGGACGTTGCTTCACTGGCCCAAGTTGGCACCATCATTGCGCTCTTCCCNTATATATATATATATATATATATATATATATATATATATATATATATACATTTTTTAAATGGCCCCCTATAATGGCTGCTGAGGCACAGAAAATTTATGAAACTCTCAACTGTCCTGACCAGTAGAAAATTTTAGGTAATAATTGTAATGTACACCATTATGTTCTTACAGCCTTGGCCACTATTTAACCTTAAAGCTACAGTTCCCAGTTATACAATTTACAGAAATCAGATTAATGAATGTCAGGCCATATTAAATAAAAAAGGTGAATGGTTCTGTCCCCAATCTATAAAGAATTCTGAATTCACGCAATCCTGGCCTATTGTATCTACCGCAACAAACAACAATATATGGTATATGGGAAGAGGACTTTTTATTGGGAAGGCTTAAAAAATTCTTCTGTCATACTGATTTGTATTGTGATGACACCAGGTTTACAATAAATGCAATAAAAATATGGTGTAATACTAAAATCATAGACAAATTAAGTTTGCCTGAGGTTAATAAAAACCATAATATTGATACTGAAAATCCTATATATTGGGAAATTGAACTTAATCCTCCCCATGGAGCCATTTCTGTGGAAACTAATTGGCCAGAAAAAAAAAAAAGAGAACTTTTGGATCATGAAATAGTAGAAAGTCTTCATTCATCTGGCCAGACTTATCATAAGGTACAAATAGCAGTAGACAAGGGAGAAAAACATTATTAGCTTAATAAAAAATTATGATAATACATGTAAAGCGTTGCTTCGATAGCTAGGATGTTTGTTCTCCTCAAACTCATACTTGTCTAATATTGGACATTTCCTGCTCCTATTCGGTGTTACTGGTTTAATAGTATTGTTCTTGGTCCTAGTTTGTAAATGTTATACTAGGTACAAAAAAACAAAACATAAGGCTAACAGAGAAAAAACATGGATCATGATAGCTCAAAGATTAGACATGATCCAAAGTATATTTAATAAAGACATATAGGATATGACTGCCTCCCATTTGCTCACATTTTATTTTAAATAATAATTTGGCCTTGACTGCCATCTGAGGTTATAGTCTTGCCCCACGCCCAATAGCCCAACATTCAGCAAGGTAAACGCTGATACTAAGATTTCCTAAGAATGAGCCTTCCTAGAACCGTGGGACCACACTATTCAACTGAAATGTTGGTCACCAATGCATACTTTGGATTAATTTTTGACTAAAAGGGGGAAATGTAGATAGAAAAGGTGCCACATATTAAACCTGAGAAGCTCAGGAGACTGAAAATAACCACAGAGGATGGTGTGAACATAAAAAATTTTAACTAAGTGGGCCATGGTGGGAAGTTACATCTTCAGTTTCCTCATTAAATTAATCTGCCTTTTCAGTGGGCCTGTCTGTTATTCTGCACCTAAGATAACATTTTAGGAATGTCAGTAATCCTTTTTTCTGGACCAGAGCTGGAAACTGCTGAATTCCTCCTTATCATGCTTATCTCCTGATTACCATCCCTTTGTGCTGTAAAAAGCTAACTGTTAGCTGTCCTGCACCCACCTATGTAAAAGAAGTCCCTGTCTCTCCAATTTACTTTTATCCAATCCCAGAGGTTTCTCCGCTTTGCTTTCTCCCACCCCCTTCATCTGTCACCAATGGATTTCATGTAACCCTCCTTTGATTTTATGTATAAAATAAGCTGCAAACTGCCATTTTGCAGAGCATTTTCTCAATCTGTTGAGATTTTGCTTCCCGACAATTGTCGACAGTTTGGCTCAAATAAACTCTTACACGTTTTCTCTTAGGCTGGATATTTTTCATCAACAGATTCATATGAATATTATTTTGTAAGAGAGCTGCGAACATCGCGATGGTTCTGGCCTATGCCCTGTCTCTGACACCAGGTGTCTTTTGTTATTGCCCCAGAGACCCAGGGCAGCATCCGTCTGCACAAGGGACCTCTCAGTTGCCACAGATTGCTTCCACATTTGCCTTTTCCCTGTTCTGTTTCAAGAATACTCCTATTTTTTCCTTTTATTGAGGTAAATCGAATTTTGGAATTGACGTAGAGAATAGATGTGTTCGTTCTGTGGCATGAATAAGCTTTTGTCATTCTCCTTATGTGTGATGCCCTGTGACCAGTCAAGGTCCTGGCAGGAAAGCGATGGCCCTGGAGGAAGGCGATGGCCCTGGAGGAAGGAAGGCACTGTTTGCAGAGGCACTGGCCTGGCTAAGGAAACCACAGGGTGCCAAGCTCCCAGCCCATTTCCATCTCAGCTTGGGGTGGTGAGGAGTGAAATGTTTTGAGGAACTCAGGGAAATCTGTAGCTTTGGGTGAGGGCCTGTGGCTGTGGGTAGAAGAATGCAGTGATTACTAAACCATGTTCCTGCCCAGAGGGAGTGGGTAAAATGAAGACTCGGAGTGATGCCTCTCCCCACATTTTCATCTCCTGCAGTTGTGATTGTCCAAACCCACCAAGAAGCCAGAAGGCAATGGAACACGGGCTATTGTCTGTAGAGGTCAGCCTCCCGCAGCATGGAGCTGGTAGGTGATGGCTCGGTGGGGCGGGGTAGGGAATGTAGGAGCATGAGCTCACTTGCTACAATGTTCACATTCTTCATGAACGTCACTCGAGTTTATTCTAATCCAAAGTTATGGCTTTAAAAAGCAGCATCTCACCTGTAAATGCTTAGTAGGTACTAAGATTGAACTCTAAAGCTCACTCCCTCTTCCATAGTTCAAGTACACATCACAGAGGGCGGCAGACAAATAGGCAAAAAATGACTTTACTTATGTATGGTACATGGAATAGTCAAATTCATAGAGACAGAAAGTAGAATGGTGGTTCCCAGGGGTGAGGAGTGGGCAACGAGGAATTGTTAAATAAAGTTTTGAACTTGGAATATGAGAAGAGCTCTTGAGATGAATGGTGTGAGGGTTGTATTATAGTATGAATGTACTTAATATCATTGAACTATATGCCTAAAAATGGTTAGGATAGTAAATTTTACGTGATGTGTATTTTACCATAATTTTTTTTTTTAAAGATTTTTATTGGGGAATTGGGGGGATGGGAACAGTGCTGGGGAATTGGGGGAAGGGGAACAGACAAGTTGCTGTCCTTTGGTTCTTCAGTCTAGTTGTGGAGGACGTTGCTTCACTGGCCCAAGTTGGCACCATCATTGCGCTCTTCCCTGGTGAGGCAGATCAGTCGCCGGCTTCTGGACGGCTGCTCACTGCGGCTGCTGGCCGCTCACGCTGACTGCTGGCTACACACGGTAGCCCATGGCAACCCACTGCCACAGGGGCTGCAGCCTACGCCGTCGCCGGCGACTCATGGCAACCCAGCTCCAGATTGAGCTGTTGTTCAGCATCTTAGCTGTGGAGGGCAGTGTCACTGGCCCTCATATGTGGGATCCGAACCGGGGCCCTCTGGCATCCCAAGCAAGTTCTTAACCATCGCGCCACTCGGCCGGCCCTATTTTACCATAATTTTTAAATAATTAAAAATAAAATGAATTTAAGAAGAGATTTAGGGGGTGATCACCTCGATTAAGTTTCATTAATAAATGTAGAGGTTAGGGGCATGCAGCAAAGTCCTCTACAAAGTAAGACACAAAGTATGGTGTGTTGCAGCCCTCACTGAAGAGAAGGAAAGACTCAGCCAGATAGGCCTCTTCTGGTTCTGGCAGCAACATGTTCCACACCTGGTATATTGTTTGGTCCATACCCTGGGTGACATAGAAGGGTGCCAGCCTTGAGTGGGACCTGGACTTGGAAGGACACTGCAGCAGATCTGGGTCCTGGTGCATCAGCTCCATCCAGCAGACCCCGTGGTGTTTGAGGTATCAGTGGGGAGGAGATGCAGCGTGGGGCTGAACCAGGCACAGTGGGAGGAGTACAGTACTGGCCCCTGGGCTCTGGAGAAAGGCCAGGCCATCCATAGCAGATATGGACCCCTTTTGGAAGAAACCCTGGGTGTGTTACTGGGCCCTGATAAACAGAATGCTTGACCTTGGACACCAAGCAGCCATGTGATTACAAACGTCCATAGGAATCGGGGTCTGTATAACCCAGTAAGTTCTACATTGGACAGGCCCAGCAGCCGTCCATCATGAGGTAGAAATGGTCCATCTGTGGTTAAGCCTGAGTCACATGTTAACACCCACCAGAAAGTATCCCCCTGAAGAGGCCCTGAACAACCAAGCAGACACACTGACCTCAGCCAGCCTTCATCACCAGTCAGCCAGGACTGGCAGGACGGGCACATGAATGGAGTGACCACGACATCTGGCCCAGCAGCATTGACTCCCACATACCAAGGCTACTGCTACCTCAGAATGTCCAACCTGTCTGAAACAGGCCAATTATGGGCCCTGATGTGGCATCATCTCTTGAGGTGATCAACTGTCCATGAGTGACAATTTGACTGTACCGAGCCCTTTCATCCTGAAAGGGCCAGAGGTTGGTCCTCACAGGGACAGACACCTATTCCACATGAGGGTTTTTCTTTCCCTGTATGGGGGCTATCAAAACACCTGATCCACAGGCTCAGGATTGCTCTTGGCACAGTATATTCGACTGGGGGACCCACTTCACATGAAAGAGGTGCAGGCTGGGCCGTGACCGTGGGGCCCACTGGTCATGTCACATTTCACATGATCCAGAGTTAGTGGGTCACACAGCGCACTGGACGGGCCTCCTAAGGGCACAAACGAAGCACCAGCTCTGAGGAAACACTGAAGGGATGTGGTGCCATATTCCAGGAGGCAGTGTATTTACTGAATGAGAGACCTCTATACAGAGCCTTGGTCTCAACAGGAAGAGAACGTGGGACCAGGACCATGGGGTGAAAGCAGGTGTGGCCCCACTGACCACCACTTCCAATCATCCACTGGGGGATTTGGGGCTTCTCTGCAATTCCAGGCTCTGCAGAGTTGGAGGTTCTGGTTCCCACAAGGCGTGCCCTCTTACAAGGTGTCAAACGAGGGTCGGCTGAACTACATACACATCATGGTTGCCACCAGGGAAGTGTGGGCTCCATGTGCCCAGAGACAAGCAGGTGAACAGAGGAGTCACCTCTTCTCCAGCAGGAGGAATTGACTGTGAACGGAGGAAGGGATGGGGCTACTGTTACCCCGCTGGGGCAGGAGGGATACGTGTGGAACCCAGGTGATAGGCTTGGGTGCCTCCTGGTTCTCCCTCCTCCCACTGTAATTATTAATGGACATGTGCAGCAGCCCAGCCTGAAAAGGGTTTGAATTCCAAGGGCCCAGGCCCCTCAGTAGGAAGGTTTGGGCCATATCCCCCAGGTAAGCCATCAGGGTCCCCACTCCTGTGCTCTGAAGTCCATGGCGGCATTTGTGCAGAGGCCCTGCTTCCCAGGGGCTGTTCCCAGACAATGACTGGTCACAGGAGGGACACTGAGGCAGGCCGTTGCCGGGACACAGGGGCTCCTCTGATGGCCAGTGTGGCTCGAGGACTCTCCCAGGGCCTTGCTCCACTTCACTTAGATTGCCTGGTGGTCTAGGAGAGTCCGACGAATCTTCTCTCCTGACCATCATTTGGGGTCAGATTTGCATCTCGGTCTGCTGGCTCTCCCAGTGTTTCCTGGCCCCTTCCTCATACTCTCTGACAGGTGTTTCCCCAATAAAATCTCATCTTAGCATCTGCTCCTTGGAGGAGCCAGACGCAAAATCGTTTTCATTTGTATTCCAATGACCTATTGCTTATTCCATGTTGTAAAAGCTTTCTCTTCACCCAACTTTCCCCACCAGCATCTGCTCCATTTCTCTTGTGTACTTCTTTGAGCTAATAAATATTTGCTGCTTTAAGCCACTAAGTTTTATGGTAATTTGCTATACAACAAAGATAACTAACAAAGCCTTCTTAAGTTTCTATTATTCCATAGGCATCGGCTACATCTATTTTATTTTGTTGCACTTTAAAAATGTTTTCAATACTTGCTGTTTCCAATTCCTCTTTTTTTTCTTTTTAGCAGTCTAGTGTTTGTTTTATGTTATGGCAGGTACACTTGAATTTCAAAAATTTAAAACATAAAAGTGGTTAGGGACTAACATTTGTATCAACAATTGATAAATGTCAAGGTTGTTTATTAAACATCAGGAGTACCATGGGGGTGCTGATACCAATAGGCCGCAGTGGCACTTAGTCCAAAAATTATCTCTAGGCTTTGTACAAGCAACAACATATGCTGCTGATTTAGAATTGTGTTGAGCAGTCCTTTAACATTTTAAAAGTTATTCAGCGTTACAGTATTCCAATTTCTCTTCTTGTTCTCTCTTTTGTCTTTTCTTTTTCCCTCCTCTCCTCCTCCTCCTTTCCTCCCTCCCTTCCTTTTTATTATGGAAGATTCTAAACATATAAAAGATTCCTAACATGAAATAACACTATGTGGTTATGCTGAAAGGAAGCATTATCTGGACTGAGATGCTAAAAGTATGATTCCAAGGTATGTGGAATAAACGTGCTGGGGTATTGGGGGAAGGGGAACAGACAAGTTGCTGTCGTTTTGTTCTTCAGTCTAGTTGTGGAGGACGTTGCTTCACTGGCCCAAGCTTGCACCATCATCGCACTCTTCCCGAGCGAGGCAGATCAGTTGCCGGCTTCTGGACGGCCACTCACTGCGG
>NW_017732037.1:1097626-1105164 GCF_001890085.2 Hipposideros armiger
TTTTTCATGCGTGTCTTTATTTCACAAGCATCTTTTTCCTCTGATGAAGACTCTTTCTGGTCTATTAACTACAACTGGACTGGCAGCCAGTTGGTCACGTTCAACTTCACTTGCAAGTAAAGGTCCTTTAATACCATCTCTGAGGCTTGTAAGACGTTCCGTGTCCTTAGGAAGTAATGGTCTTACTAAATCTGCTTCATTGATATCATCAATACTGGCAGAAAATCCTGAACCAGACAGCATCTCTTTAGTAGGGAGAGATACTTCTTCATCTGCACTACTTTCTTTAGGGCTGAGAGTAACTGCTCATGTCTGGTCTCTCTCTTTCATAGGTAATGTTCCTTCTGCATTACTACTACGAAAGTTATGAGATGGTAAGTCAAGATGAATGTCTTTAGCAGGCAAAGGTCACTCTATGTCAGTCTCACTACCACCACTGGGGCTCGTGAAAATTACCATGTTATGTTCTGTATCTTGAGTATTTAAAGATAACTTCAACATCTTATTTACTAATTGAACTGAGAGCGGCTGATGTGGCAAATTCAATTCCCTTACTAGTTCCCATTGCATCTGGTTCAAGAGCAAGGGAGCCAGAAGAAGATAGAGGTCCTCCTAAGTCAGCTTCCCTAACACTAGGGCAGCTATCCAATACTGTGCATTGTTTAGTCTCACTGATGGGCAAAACTTTCTTTTCACCAATTTCACCAATAATCCAGCACTGGCAGCAGACACTGTGCTATGTTCCATCTCATTAGCAATTAAATGATTATTTATATTAAGGTCTATATTTATACCATGTTCCCTTTCATAAGAGTCATTCTTCAGGTGTCCTTCAGCATGTGGCTCTTCCTCTGAATGCTGAGGAATCTTCTGCGTGCCAACCTCTGCAGCACGATTTTCACACTAGATAGTAAATTTATTCCTTTCAGAACACTAGACTCTAGCATCAGTGTAGACTTTAAAACCATCTCAGCTGGTGTTACTTGAGTCTGCTCTGAGACAGTGACAGCAGGCTTCAAAATTGTCACAGTGGGTTCTTGGACAGAAACAGATGATTCTGAAACAACCACGTTAGGTTGAAGGACTGACACTGCTGGTTCCAGGGCAGAAACTGGCAAAGGAATGGTAACACGCTCTGGCTCAACAAAGGCCAGGGGCTCTGGGACAGCCTCAGCCAGTGGTCCCGGGACAGCCATGGCTGGTGGCCCTGGGACAGCCACAGCTGGGGGCTCTGGGACAACCACAGCTGGTAGCTCTGAGACAGCCATGGCTGACAGCTCTAGAGTGCTCTGTGATGGCTCTGGAATAGTTACTGCAGGCTCTAGCACAGACAAAAATACCTCTCAGGCAACATGTCCTGAAGCACTCATGGAAGCAAAGGTTTCTGTTGCCTCTGACATAATAGAAGTCTCTGATGTTAACATAGTTGGTTCAGCTGACGTGGGAGTTTCAGATACCATAAGTCACAGGTTTTTCTGAAACAATTTCATGTTCTGCTACTGCAGCAGACTCAATTGGTGTGGCTGTAACTGAAGACTGGCTCTAGTGGTGGCTCAGGAATAGTCATGGCAGTCTCTGATGCTAACTCTGAAGGCTCTGATGCTGACACTGAATAATTAGCAGGCACCACCGAAGGCTCTGGAATCTCACTTTGATTCACAGGAGGTTTAGGCAGCGGTACAGACTCTTCAGGAGGTAATGCTGGCACCTCAGTGGGCCAAGCATTTTCAGCTGTTAATGCTGATTGCTCAGTGGGTAACACTGGACCCTCTGGTGGTTCCTCAGGAGGCAATGGTAGTGTCACTGGTGGCTCCTCAGGTGGCAATGGTGGCAATGTTGGAGGCTCTTCAGGAGGCAAAATGTGGCACCATATATGCCTTCATGTATGTATCAGTATAAAAATCAGTGTAAGAATCAGCTGCCATAGACATTATTAAACAATCAGCAGTGTAAGATGACATCATAGACTGGTTAGCAGCAGAGTACGGTGACATCATAGGCTGGTTGGCACCCATGGACATCACAGGTCAGTCAGCCATTGGAGACATCATGGAGCACTCATAGGCTGGTATCATGGAGCGTTCATAAGATGACATCATGAACGTTCTGCAGCATAGGACATCATCATATACTGCCTACATGCTAATATCAAGGGTCTAAATGCTAATCTATATGGCCTGGGAGCTATCTTATAGGACCTGGGTGCTATCCTATAAGGTCTAGGTGACATCCTATAGGGATCAGGAGTTAGTCTGTAGGGATCATAGCCTAATCTCTAGGGGCCTTGCCCTAACCTATAAGCATCATGACCTAACCTGTAAGGGTCATGACCTAACTTAAAGGGATCCTGAGCTAACCTGTAGGGATCAGGAGATTTTGAACCCAACATAGCAGAATCGTGGGTACTAGATGCTAACATCTGGGTATTCATGCTGCCAGAAGCTAACATTTGAGAGTCCATAGTGCCAGATGCTAACACCTGGGAATCCACAGAGCTGGTTGCTAACATCTGGGAGTCCATGGAGCTGGTTGTTAACACCTGGGAGTCCATGGAGCTGGTTGCTAACATCTGGGAGTCCATGCTGCTAGAGGCTGACATCTGGGAGTCCGTGGTGTTGGACACTAGCATTTGGGATTCCATGGTGCTGGAGGCTAACATATGGGTCTTCACAGTGTTAGAAGCTAACATATGGGATTCTTGAACATCAAAAGATCCATCCTACTGTTATAGAAGTCTCCCCCACTAATGTAGTAGGCAGCTCCTGTGCTACCGTATTATAGCACAGCGCTGTCGTGGAGTGCACCTCCAGGGACTGCAACACAGTCATTGTTGACAGCTCCATTGTCACAACACACTGAATGGAGATCTCCAGCACCACAGTTGCCATAGGCTGCCCAGGCAACTNCTACCGGGAGCCACTGTGAGCGGCCGACCATTGACCGGCGACCGATTGTCTCACCTGGGAAGAGCACAATGATCATAACCAACATGGGCCAGTGAAGCGACGTCCTCCACAACTAGACTGAAGAACAAAACAGCAATTTGTCTACCTGTCTGTTCCCCTTCCCCGATTCCCCAACGCTGTTCCCCTCTCCCAATTCCCCAATAAAATCTTAAAAATAAATAAATAAATATCTTGTGGTTCCAAATCCACATACCCTATTATCAGCTAGTCCTCATAAGATATATAGCACATGTTCTTTCCGTCCAAAATATAACCCTGGAAATTCATTCCATGGGTCCCAAGGACATTTGCCCATTTCCTTTAGGTTCATTTGAGGTATGGTAATTGGGATTTTATCCAAATGCCACCATCTCAAGGATACAAATATGTATTAGTCATGATTTGTATGTTGTCTCACTGGGCTGAGACATTCCCTTGCAGGAGAGCAACAGCTATTTAATGGTAGGAAAATTATTGAAAATAAGAAATAATCCTCAGAGAATTCCCTGTAAATTACATAGTACCTGAGGGACTTATTTCACTGGGCCAGTAATAGTCTATTTGTAATATTTGGCTCATTTAACAGCATTTTCATTGTACTTATCACCCCAGTCTCCTGGATTGGTAGAATGTACAAATTGTAAATTGAAACTCAACTAGGTAAAATTTTAGAAGATTTTATTTTAATCTCCTTTGGCCAAAAGCTCTCCTTATAATGCTTCTCAACCTGAGATATTCCTTTTTCATAAACACAGGCTTTCTCCTCATTAGTCATTGTTCACATTATGCGAAGGGACATATGAACCAACCTTACTAAAAGGAGACATTCTATATTATTATCAAGGTCTTATAAATTATCTTAAAGAAATTAATAAAGTAGTAACTGATTCACTTCAGTGTGCTCCTGGGAGACAAAGACTTCAAATACCACGACTCACAACCAGGAAATTTTGTCCATTGGAGAAGACATCGATGAAAAACTCCAACTTTGTCAAAAAGGACCCATCAGTGGATATCAAAGACCCCTCAAGGATGAGAAGATGCCATCAGGGATAGACAGCTAACCCAAGACATTGAGAAGGCCTGAATATCTACATAATTGACATTGAACTTAAAATAACCATTTGTTTGATTGTCTTTGCCTGTCTGTTAATAATATGAGTAATAATACTTATACTTGTTCTTTAGGCATTTCTCAAACCCTGTACTTATATAACAACTGTTAATAATTGCTAAAGATATAAGATAACTTCTTTTTTATTTATTTATTTATTTTTTAGATTTTTATTAGGGAATTGGGGGGATGGGAACAGCGGTGGGGAATTGGGGGAAGGGGAACAGACAAGATGCTGTTGTTTTGTTCTTCAGTCTAGTTGTGGAGGATGTTGCTTCACTGGCCCAAGTTGGCACCATCATTGCGCTCTNCAAGCCAGTTCTTAACCATCGCGCCACTCGGCCGGCCCCGTTATATAGATTTTTAATAAATATATGTCTATAGGGCTAAGCAGGATATCCTCTGCATCCTGAGGGGCCTCCTAAAAACACGTCACCTCCTTATGTTAATCAGGGTAAAGAAACAATACCAAGTGCCCCAATACAATATGCATCTCCCTTAGGTGTTAATTCATAAAAAGGTGGTGTGAGCACTGGTGAAGGGCATTTGGACTGTATCAAATACTTGCAATTTGAGATGATTAAAGCTTGTACATTCTGGTTGAAATATACTGTCTTAATAATATATATATATTTTTAACTCCAGAGACGTTATATTTGGGCCTTAAGCTTTTGAAAATAAAGTTCAGTCATAGCATATGAATACCACTGTAATACACATGAAATAATCTATCAGACCCTAAAAATTAACATAAACTTAAACTTTCTCATAGTCAACAAAACATAGTGGCCAGGGGCCGATTTTATTAGATAAGTTGGTTACAGCATTTTAATGATCATTTTACGTCTATCCAGGTGTAGCTGAAATTCAAAACGCACACCAAAGTAAAACTATATCACAGCTCAGTGCCATACTAAATGTACTTGGCCTCTGCAGAATTCTAGTCAGATTTCATCCTGACTCCCTGCTCATGGCCCAAGTGGCTTTGACTGGAATGCAGGCCTTAGTGCTGATCATCACACACACCACTTTCTTTTTATAACTTTTACAAAATTTTAAGGGGAGATGGTGGCATTAGCCCTGTGGGACAGATCTCGCTTGATTACCTCCAGTAACACTGGCCCCATATCTGTCCAGCAGAACCCATTCCAAACTAGTACCAGGTGCACAGTCCTTCACTGATTACAGGCAACTGTTACTGCAGCCTAGCCATACAGAAGGGGAGTTACATCACAATACAAACTACAGTATAAAAGTGTTATGTAACATTCCACACTGAAGACTGCGGAGGCCTTTAAACAATCGTTTGGATGTTAGCCACTTAAATACATCACTAAGGTAAACAATATAAACATACCAAAACTCGGTGTGGGTAAATACAATTTCCATGGTACAAAAATCAATACCTGGAGATGTTTATACAGATTGCTTTTTACACAATGTCTTAAATTGCCAAATATTTACAACTGTAAAGAGGAAATACATTTTGATACAGAGTAAAATTATCTGAAATGATTATTATAAAACCTCAATCTATCTATGTGAGGGACTATTGAAGCAAGTGGCATTAGCCATGAGGTCCTTTGGTACAAGACCCATTGCTTAAAGAACCACAGTGGCTGCTGTGGCTTTAGCATGTTTCTCATTAGGGCTAGCAAAGCTGGGCTGGTAAGTGTTTCCATCTATCAATACACTAAAAAGAAAATGTTTGCAATGATCGGGGCCACTATTATGGACCAAGAGAAATTCATGTGGTTGCCACCTTCTCTTATTACAGATTTCCATGAAGGCAGACACAGGATGTTTGCCTGACAGATCTTTAATTGCAGCAGAGAAGTTCCCACACTGCTTTTGTGCTCTTTCTCTTATAGCAACAAGACCTTTTCAGTTTATTTTAAAATCAACTAGGATAGGGTCCTTATTTCCTTCTTTGTTTTTTCCTAATCCTTCTTCTCTTCAGCCGCCTATTTTTCTCATCAAAATAGCTCCCATTCCTCCAGTCACTGGGGCTGCTCTTAAGAACTGATCCTTTGTAATCCAGGCCTGGGCACCAGTAGTGGTCAACTGCTCTTGTGTCAAAACCTGTGCTCCTGCCCTTCCTGTGAACTGGCCAGGAATAGAGTTCAGCTGAACCCAGGCATTGATCCGTTCCTGAGCTCAATTTAACATGCTCATGGCTTCAAGGTCAAATGTGTTCTCACTGAGTCTTTTCTGAGTAAGTGCCCGCTCATTCATTGCTGTTGAGATAGCCACAGGCTCAGAGGGTAAATTACTGCTGAAAATATTGTCACCATCTTTGTTTTCTTTAGTATTTTTCTCTATAGGAACCCACTCTCCATAAACACTATTCACTTCTCTTTTTCGATGTTGAGATCCAGATGACACAGGAAATTCTTTTGTTCATGTTACCTGGCTTTTTGGTGGAGTTGGCTTTGCTGCAGCAATCAATATTCAGATTGAAAAAAAATGGGGTTGGGTTCACTGAGTTTAAAGGGACGATGATAAAAAAGAGGTTCTTCTTCCTCTTCATCTGAAACATGAGGCTTATTCACTATTACATCATCATCTTTACTCTGCGATCAGCTTGCATTTCTCAGTTAGTTCTCCTATAGCAGCTCCTCCTGACGTTTTAGCAGCTTTCTCTTCTATTGTAGGTGGAGGTGCGAGCTTTAGGTTTGGCGGTAAAGGAATACCAGCCTTAGCACACATGGCAGCTGCATCAGCTTTGTTTATTTCAGGTAACTGAGCCTTCTTCAAATCTGTTAGACATTTAGGTGATCTGCCTCTTTCAGGAGACATTTATGACAGAAGGGAGAGATCTGCTAAACCTTCTTCTCAAGGGTGTTCATGATCGCCTTAATCTAACTGGTGATATATACTGAAGCTTCGTCTTCTTACCACGGACCTTCATCTTCTCCGATTGCTAGGAGAGCGGCTCCATCGGCTCTGGGAAATGCTAAGTTCCTTCTCCCCACAGATCAAGATCTTCTTCGATGATTCGGAGTGCGACTCCGACTCCACCGACTTGGGGTGCGACTTTGAACTCTGACAGTTTTCCGGTTATCCCTGGAGCTTGATCTTTTCCTTTTTCTTTCCCTGGACTTGGATCTGCGCTTCAGAGATCTTTTGTGCTTTTCTTTTGATATAGATTGCCTTCCTCTAGACTTTGACCTTGACCTGCTGCTCCTTCTGCTTCTTGAACGTGACTGTGATGTGTTGAGAGTAATAAGATTTAAATGATCTCTTCCTTGCCCTAGAATGAGATTCACTGGTACATTTGCGTGGTTTATGTTCAGAAGATTTGGACCGCTTACTTCAAGGTCTTAATAAGGAGTCTCTTTTCTTCTCTTTCTCACTTATATCAGGGTTCTTTTTTTTCTTGCATTTTTCATGCGTGTCTTTATTTCACAAGCATCTTTTTCCTCTGATGAAGACTCTTTCTGGTCTATTAACTACAACTGGACTGGCAGCCAGTTGGT
>NW_017732037.1:1110389-1115878 GCF_001890085.2 Hipposideros armiger
CCCCTCCCCCAATTACCCAATTAAAAAAAAAGGAATCCGATTCTAAATCCATGTTCCCATCATGATGTGATTTCGGCTTTGATTCAGATTCTTCTGGCTGTCTTTTATATTTTTTTCCTTTTCTTTCTCCTTTTTATTTTTGTGCTTTTTGTTCTTCTTTGACTTTTTGGTGGGAATTTCATCAGTAGGATCTGTTTGTACAGACACACGTCTACTTTTTCTGGGGCTTCTTTCAAGTCTGGCTTATATCATAGCTGTGTATCTAAGACCCCAGAAAGTACTTCCTCTATCTTCTGAATGATCTCTTCGTTTGGTAGACTCCTGGCAGAGGCAGCTTCATCACCTGCCTGGTTTCCTTCAATAGGTGTATTTGTTTTACCATTAGGCTGGCCTTTATTACTTCCACTTCAAAGCTCCTTTTGAATTTCGCGGAATTTACTGACCACAAAAGACCTAAAAATCTACTCAATGTTGGTCGTCATGGCATCTGCCAATAATATTTTCTTATTTTCTGTATTCCTGATGCTCTTGCATTTGTGTCCTTGATAACTGGGGAGAGACTGCGCCTTCTAGGGCTAGCCATTCTTAGAGACAGCAAAGGGCTTGCCAAGGAGCATGACTTTCCTTTGAAAGCTAAACAATCGAGAGCTCATATTCTGAACCACCTGTTCTCTCAGGCTCTCTTACACTCCAGGATACAATATTCCTTTGTCCTGACTACCCAGGGCAGGTACCAGACAGCTAGAGACAACCCTTATCATGCAGAGCCTGCCAATGACCTTATTCAGACTAGTCAATCCTAAGATGTTTCTCCAGTCCTGCCTTTCTTGAGGAAAACACAATAAAGGATCTGAGCCATGTTTTCTTCCTCTCCTCCCGCCTTCGACCAGTCTTGGTGCTTCCCCATGTGGCCTTGTGTGGTGTGCCACCTCCTCCTCTCAGGAAATGTAAGTAATAAAAAAATCTTCTTTCAATGGCATTAGCCTCTCCAGGCATCACTCAGTCACCTTTATAAATAAAGGCCCAGGCACAGATAATACCCAGTAACAAACTGTGCTTCAATGTGCTTTTTTCTATTGAGGACATGTGTGTCTGGACTCACACAGACAAACTCTGGGCTACAGAATGAAGATAGTTTTAAAATATGAAAACCTGGAGCCACGGTTTGGGAAAGTGAAAATTAGGAGCTTTGGTTATTGCAGGGCTGTTTAGACACATTTACCGTATTTCCCCATGTATAAGACACACCATTTTTCAAAAAATTTGGGGTCTAAAACCTGGGTGCGTCTTATACAATGGTTGTAGTTTTTTTTTTAACTTGCATTTCCTGCTTTTTTGTGCTTGTTGTCTTTGCGCTCATTGTTTCGCACTTGTTACCAGTATATTGTTACATTTTGCCACGTTCTGTCCAGAAATGGCTCAGAAAAGATTTTTGTACAGTGCTGAATATAAGTTGATCCAGTTTGCAAAAGTGAATGGAAATCGTGCTGCTGAACGTAAGTTTGGTCCTCCTCCAACTGAGAAAACAATCTGAGACTGGCTATGGGAAGAAGAAACCCTACTGAAAACGCCATGGCAGAAGAAGGTCATGAGAGGCAAGTCAGCAAAATGACCAGATTTAGAGAGGGAATTGAAGGTATGGATTGAAGAGCAAAGGGCAATTGGGTGATTCGTTATCAGACACGGATGAGGACAAGCTAATGGTTGGGAGTTTTGACAGTGATGAGAAGTTGTATGAATTTTATGATGAATAAAACTTGGGTTCAATAACTTTATGTAATAATTTTTTTTCAAATTTTGGACCCCAAAATTAAGGTGCGTCTTATACATGGGAGCGTCTTATACATGGGGAAATACGGTATATACGAAGGGTGAAATCACTACTTTTACAGATTCCTGATGTTCAGGGGTTATCAAAATTGTGTTACCCACTGTGATTAATAAACAAGAAGGAAGCTGGTCCCTATGGGAATCTCTAGAGGTGACCCCAACCAGGTTTATTGTTTGTTCACCAACTTTCCCAAGGCCAGCTTCATATTGGTATCAAATTCCCTGAGTGTTCTTCTACAAGAGTCCGGAAGGGGAGTTAAGGAGTAGGAGTATAGTTCAGGTAGAGGGAATCCGGGAAGAGAAGAGGAAACGGGGCTGGGTTCAGCCTGGCGGGGGCGTCTCTCCCTGGTTTCCTCAGACAGCCCCTGGACCAAAGCTCAGGGAGACAGTGTGATAAAGAGCTCTCCATGTCAGAGGAGGGGTCAGAGCAAAGTCCCAGGTCCCCAAGCATGGTTCTCAGGGTCTCAGCCAGGAGGGCAATGTCTGGGGCTGGCAAACAAGAATTGGGGATTCCTCATCTCCCCAGTTTCGCTTCTACCTCTCACAACCTGTTTCAGGTCATTCTTCCTGGACACAAATGATGCTGCTCTAGGTCTCAGTCCCATTGGTTTCTAGAGAAGCCAATCAGCGTCACCACGGTTCCGGGTTATCAAGTCCTCACCGACTGGCAGAATTCGTTTTCCCAGACCCTCAGGGTCTGGGTCATGGGTCCTCGAACGCTGCTCCTGCTGCTCTCGGGGTCCCTGGCCCTCACCGCGACCTGGGCGGGTGAGTGCGGGGTCGAGAGGGAACGGCCTCTGCGGGGAGGATTGGAGGGCCGCCGGGTGGGGACGCAGGACCCCGGGGAAGGCGTGTCACCTCTGTGCCGCCTCGGCCCTTCCCCCTCCCCTCCCCTCACACCCTTCTGCGTCCAGTCGCCCCTTTTCCGTCTCACGGGCCCCATCGCCCCCTCCCGACCCGTCGACCTCGGACCGGGACCCGCGCCGGGAGGAGGGTCGCCTGGGTTTCATCCCCTTCGCGTCCCCAGGCTCCCACTCCCTGAGATATCTCCACTCCGCCGTGTCCCGGCCCGGCCGCGGGGAGCCCCTCTACATCTCCGTCGGCTACGTGGACGACACGCAGTTCCTGCGGTTCCACAGCGACGCCGCGCTTCCGAAGGTGGAGCCGCGCGCTCCGTGGGTGGAGCAGGAGGGGCCGCAGTTTTGGGAAGCTCAGACGGAGATCGCCAAGGTCCACGCGCAGACTTCGCGATCGAACCTGGAGACGGCCCGTGGCTACTACAACCAGAGCGAGTCTGGTGAGCGACGCGGGCCCAGGTCCCAGTCACGACCTGTGTCCCCCTTGGATGAGCCGGGGTCCCCCCGACTTTCCGGGCCCGAGATTCACCCCAAAAGCCAGCGAGGATTTACTCAGATTTTGTTTTCAATTTAGGCAGAAACAGACTGATCCAAAGATCGAAAGCGCTGGGTAGTTAGACGACATGGGCAGGGCGGGGCTCTGGGGCGGGGTTAAGTGGGCGAGACTGACGGCGGGGGCGGGGTCAGGGTCTCACACCTTCCAGTGGACTTCTGGCTGCGACGTGGGGCCGGACGGGCGCTTCCTCCGCGGCTATGAGCAGTTCGCCTACGACGGCGCTGACTACATCGCCCTGAATGAGGACCTGCGCTCGTGGAACGCGGCGGACGAGGTGGCACACATCACCCGTCGCAAGTGGGAAGCGGCCGGATTAGCTGAGCGCTACCGGGCATACCTGGAGAGGGAGTGCGTGGAGTGGCTCCGCAGGTACCTGGAGAACGGGAAGGAGACGCTGCAGCGCGCAGGTACCAGGGGCTGCGGAGGCACCTGCCCGATCTCCCCTCAGGCAGAGGCTGTACCTCCAGCTGGCCCAACCCAAAGCGGAGAAAAATGGGATTGACACCAGAATTCTACCCCCTCCCCTGGGATCTAAGGATGAGGATTTCCATGGGTTTTCAGATCCTGTACCTTGAGTGACACTCCCAAAAGGCNCCAAGAACTCCAGTGCCCCAGTTGCCATGAGCTGCCCAGGCAATTCCAGTGCCCTAGTTGCCACTGGCTGTCCTGGCAACTCTAGCACCATCACTGCCTCAGGCTGCCCCAGCAATCCTATTGCCATTGTAATCTCAGTCTGCCCAGGATGTTCCACCATTGTCAACTCTAGCAGCCCCACAGGCTGCTCCCACTCTGTTGGCGTCACAGGTTGCTCAGTCAACTCCATTGCTACTGTTATGGCAGGTGACTCTACTGCTGCTGTCACCACAGGCAGCCCTGGCAACTCCTGTGCCATTACAGGTGGCTCTGGTACCTCCTGTGGTGGTTCTAACTCCATGGAGGAGCTGGAAGCTTTGGCAATTCCTGTGACAGCTGTGGCACTGATGTCACAGAGGGACCCGGCAACTCAGGCACTGCTGTTGCAGGGAGCCCTAGCAACTCAGGCACTGGGGTAGAAAGGGGCCCTGGCAACTCTAGCACCTGAGTAGCAGAGGGCCCAGGTAACTCCAGCATGGAGGTCCCAGGTGGCCTCAGCAATGGAGTTGCTGAGGCAACCGACAACTCTGGCAGCTCCAATGCTGTGGTCTTGGGCAGCTCCAGCAACTCCTGTGATCTTGTCATGGATGAACCTTCAATCTCCAATGGTACTTTTACAGGCTGCTCTGGCAATCTTAGTACTTCAGTTGCAGATGACTCTGGAAAACCCATTGTTGTTGACGTGCTTGGCTCAGGTTGTGCCTCAATAGGTGTCTCTGATGATAATACAAGGGTTTCTGATGGCTCCAACACTTTTGCTACTGGAGGCTCTGCAATGGTCTTTGATGGCTCTGGTGGTGTACTCTCCAAAGATTTCAGCACAGACTTCATCTGACATTGTTACAACTGGTTCGGAAGACTTTAGGGCTACTGTTGTAGTAGGTACTGGTGCTGTTGCAAAAGAATCCAGGGGTTTTGTCATGGATGGTTCCAGCATTGCTGCCACAGACTGCTCTGACTGAACTGAGATTACTGATATATTGGGTTGTCTGAAAAGTCATGACGCATTTTTGCAATGAAAAACAGAAAAAATATGTCATGACTTTTCCAACAACCCAATGGATGCAATGGACAGTTCGGCGTTTTTTGTAGCTGGCTTCAGAGTTCCTAAAGTGTGTAGCTGTGATAACTCCATTGATACTACAGGAGGTTCTAGCATAACTGCAGGAGATTCACTGGTCTCAGACAGACCAAATGCTCTTAAAGAATGCTCCAGTGCCATCGCTGAAGGCTTAGAATCAAACTTCAAAAAGGAATCCGAGGGCTGGCTCAGTGGCTCAGTTAGTTAAGAGTTAGCTTAAGAGAGCAAACTCTGAGCAACAGGGCCGCCTGTTCTATTCTCACCTGGACCAGTGAGCTGCGCCTGAGCTGAGCTGCCACTGAGCTGCCAACAGGTGGCAGGATGGTTCAGCTGGTGAGAGCCTGTGCTCCTAACAAGACTGCCTGTTCGATGGTGGGCTACACCCACTCCCAACTAAGACGGAAATTGGCACCTTGAGCTGAGCTGCTGCTCGGATGGCTCAGTGGATAGAGCGTGTGTTCTTAACAACAAGGCTGCTGGTTCGACTCCTGCATGGGATGGTGGCTACGCCCACCCGCAAGTAAGATTGTAA
>NW_017732037.1:1123333-1124303 GCF_001890085.2 Hipposideros armiger
GCCTCCTCCCATGTGGTAACCTTTGGCATTTTAATTAAGATGTGTTTAGGTGTCGGCCTCTTTGGGTTCATCTTGTTTGGGACTCTGCTTCCTGGGCTTGTATGTTTATTTCCTTCACCAGGTTAGGGGAGTTTTCGGCCATTATTTCTTTAAATACATTTTCAATTTCTTGCTCTCTCTTCTTCTGGTACCCCTATGATGCGAATGTTGTTGTTTGATGTCCCAGAGGCCACTTAAACTATCCTCATTTTTTTTGGATTCTTTTTACTTTCTGCTGTTTTGATTGGGTGTTTTCTGCTACCTTATTTTCCAAATTGCTGATTCAATTCTCTGCTTCATCTAATCTATTGTTGATTCCCTCTAATATACAGAGGGTGCCAAAAATATATACAGATTTTAAGAAAGGAAAAAACTGTATTAAAATTGTAATATTCAATATATACTGATAACAAAAGATGAGTACAAGTCATGTGTATACATTTTTTTGGCATCCCTGGTACTCTTTATTTCAGTTATTATATTCTTCATTTCTTACTGGTTCTTCATGTTTTCTATCTCCATTTTTATGTTTCATTTCTCTTTGTTGAAGTTTTCCCTGAGATCATTGAGCATCCGTATAGCCAGTGTTTGGAACTCAGCGTCTGGTAGATTGCTTGTTTCCATTTTGTTTAGTTCTTTTTCTGGAGCTTTGTTCTGTTATTGTTTTTTTGTTTTTTCTTTTGCAACAGGTTTCTTTGTCTTCTCTTTTGGCTGCTTCCCTGTGTTTGTTTCTATGTCTTAGGTAGGGCTACTCTGTCTCTCGGTCTTGGTAGAGTGGCCTTAGGTAATAGGTGTCCTGTGGAGCCCATGGCACAGTCTCCCTTGTTACCTGAGCCGGGTGCTACAGGTGTATCCCCTGTGGGTTGTGTGAACTCTCATTATAGTTGAGCCTTGGTTGGTGTTTGCATGTCAATGGGAGGGATTGACCCTC
>NW_017737833.1:0-1133 GCF_001890085.2 Hipposideros armiger
GCCCAGCTCCAGGTTGAGCTGTTGTTCAGCATCTTAGCTGTAGAGGGCAGTGTCACTGGCCGTCATATGTGGGATCCGAACCGGGGCCCTCTGGCATCCCAAGCGAGTTCTTAACCATCGCACCACTCGGCCGGCCCCTCAAGCCAGTTCTTAACCATTGCGCCACTCGGCCGGTCCTGGAAATATTATTGATGTTGTCATTTGGGTATCACATATAACCTTGGGTAAGTGACAATGGCTAAAGTTACTGAGCATAATTTGAAATGAGAAATAAAATTAAGTTGACTTTTTATATAGACAACAGAACATTGAGTTAGTTAATGTTCTGTCCTGATCCATATTAAAGCATTTTGGGAGCAACCACTGAAGTGGCCATTTCATGAATTTCAGGAGAGTATACTAGGGCAATGGAGGATGTGGGGCATAATGGCATCATGAAGGACAGCCATGAGGGCCAGTCACACTCCTCGTTGACCAGAGGCTTGGCTGTAAATTCTCCTGCTTATGATAAAACAAAAATTTGTGGAATCTTGATGGCATTGCATGACCCTACTTTGCAGTTTTGGTCCAGAGACAAGGATATTTCAATTTCCCATTACACTTTGGATATAGGAGAGAGCGTTAAAGTCCAACTTCACATCCCTATCTGCTCTTCTCTTCAGATAGACGGTGAATAATCTGAATCTGTGCATTCATTGGGTCATGGATTTTCATTTGTTAAGTGTGGTACTTTGCTTTAAAACTAGAAAAGTGGCACCACTCAGTCAAAAAGGCAGTTGACTTACCTTGTTCTTCTAGTACCCTGGACAAAAGAGAAAGATAGGAGCTTTTCCTGGAAGACGCCCCTAAGTCTCTTCTTTCTCTGCTCTTGTTTCATAGCCTGCAATTGGTTGAGTATATCAGATTGGTCGTGCCCACTTTCGATGTCTTCAGTTTGTAGTTGGGGGAAAAGTGGCCTACCACATTGTTAAAGTCAGTCTTGCCAAAAAACCACTGCTTTTTTTTTTTTTTTTTTTTTTAGCTGAGCCATCCTGCTAACTGTTGGCAGCTCAGCGGCTGCTCAGCTCGGGCTGGACTCGAACTGCTGTTGCTCAGAGCTCAAACTCTTGAGTGAGCTCTTAACCAACTGAGCC
>NW_017737834.1:0-1137 GCF_001890085.2 Hipposideros armiger
ATGGGGATTTCCATCAGAAGCCTTGGAAGCACTGGCTCCTGTGCAGGTCTTGGGGGCTGCTCAGCTCTGGGCTGTCAGTGAAGCCCTGAGGTCTCCCCTGGTTAGTGACACATTGGTAGTGGTTGCTCCCACTGGTCTATGCTGTGGGTCATTTCTCTCTCTCAGCAGACCCCCTCAGTGAGATGCTCCTTCTGCGATTTTGGGGATTTTGGGGGTTGTGCTTATAAAGTTCCCAGCCTGCTTCCTGACAGCTGTTTGAAGGAACTTGTTCCCATATTCCTAGCGTTAGGAAGCCACTGTAGAGACACAGTTACGCCTGGATCTTCTTACTGCTCCCCACCCCCCAAATGTTCACAGGATTGCAGAGAGAATTCTTCTGTCTTGGTGGTCGTGTTGATCTCAGGTGGCCCTTGGTCACAGCTCCAGATTCTCATCCCTGAATCTCACCATGGGCAAACCAAAACCCATGGAAAACCCGAGTTACCTGCTGCTTCCTGGAATGGCCTGCAAACTATCTGCAACATGACCCCAGGTTACTTTCAGATGGGCTTGGACACAGAAGAGTCCTGTTCAACAAACATAACTGAGGTATGAGGGGAGCTGTCGAGTGGGATCCAAGAATTTATTTATATTTTCACTGTACGTCTCCCACTCTTTTCTTCTGTTGGAGCAGGGCATGTCTTGGATCTCTGCTGTAGGGAAGGCAGGGTCTGATGGCAGCAGCGCCACAGATACAGGCAGGACCACTGGTTTCCCACGTAGGCAACTGCTGCCCCATTCCCACGCGATCTTCTAACGCAGGCATTCTCAACACTGCTGGCATTTTGGAGCAGATAATTTTTGTTGTTGGAGGCTTTCTGTGCATTGAAGTATGTTTAGCAACAGTCTTGGGTTCTACTTTCTAGAATACCCCTCACCCTCACGTGTGACAACCAAAAATGTCTCCAGACATTGCCAAATGTCTGTGGTGAGGACTGGGAGTGGAGTGGCAGAATCCCCTTGGTTGAGAATCACTATTCTAGTGGTAACAACCTGCTTAGAATTCCCTGCACATGTCACTCCACATGCATTTGGGTCTTTCCTCATGTTTCTACCATCAGGGGTGCTTCCTTCCTCCCAAGTTCTTTACTAGGAAAC
>NW_017737835.1:0-1137 GCF_001890085.2 Hipposideros armiger
TTGGAGCAATGCCTGAATATAGTTAACACTCTCAAAATCATATCTGTTATTAATAGTTACGGTAGGTAAGCAAGTGTAGAATGTTCCATGTTGGCTGTCCATCAGGAGAAGACAAGCAGAGAGCCATACTACTGGGGCATTCCAGAAGTCCATGAGTGCAGATAGAATAATCCTAGTACACTGAAAAGAAAACTTTTATAGTACTTTCCACCAATATGTAGTCAAAGTAACAATGTTGATAGTGGACAAAGGGATAGTGAAGGAGGCATGGGGTAGTAGCCTAATTTATCATTAAATTGAAACCTCTTGCTCAGCAACTATCATAGAATGAACCTGAACTGTTGACCTAATTTCAGGAGGGCCTATGATGGGGCAAGAGCCACTGAGTCTCTAGGCTTCTCAGAGCTCAGATCTTTATGCCAGGATAGAAGTGGTTTGTATCCAGCTCACGTCTCTTGGGTATCTCAACAGATTCCCTCATCCCTCTGGGATGAGCATGAACCCATAAAGCTAACTCTCTGTACCTGTACTTACTGGATCCCTCAGTAAGGGCATAAAACACAAAAACCCGTCTGCATGCTGGCAAGATGACTCACTGAGTGCTGGTATCTGGCCCATAAAATTTCATGCTGGCTGCTGGAGAAACAATTTTCTGATATTGGTGGGACGGGTTTGAGAACTAACTGGACTCCATACAATATAGTCTCCCTCAGCAATGATAGGGAATTGATGCCTTACATCCCCTTTCAATGAAAAACAAGTGCAGATATCTGCTTTCAAGTCTAAGCTATGACAGACCTGAGAACAGAAGGCAGCCTTGTGGACCAATAACTGGCTCGGCATGCCCCATAGCTTATCCCACCCAAACCTGACTCAGAATTGTTGCTGATGGATGACTCCTCTCAGCTGCTATTCTCCCATCTCAGAGAATAGTTATTAATTGAGCTATACTTAGGGGGACACATGGAGAGGCTAGTAATATCTATCGTCTGCTTGGTCTTCAACCTCACCTGATTGGCAATCTGTGACCCCATCAATCCCTATCTGTTGAGCAAAAATATTAATAAAGCTGGAACTTTAGGAAACCTACAATGACAGGAACAGTGACATATACAAAAGAACCTTCTAAATATATCT
>NW_017737837.1:0-2163 GCF_001890085.2 Hipposideros armiger
GGTAGGAAGGGAACTAGCATCTATTAATGGAACCAGCCAGGGTTCTTGCATGCAAACAGATTGCAACTAACCTGAGCATGTTATTGGAACACTATGAGGTGCTCATAGAATCAAGAGAAATCTAGACAGCTGGCTCAGAACATGCAGGAACAGAGAGGTTGGGAGCCCAGAGCACAGCCAGAAACACGTGGTGGAAGCAGTGTCCCCTCTCCATGAGACATTGCCATCACCACCTCAGCTCCCTCCCCCACCAGACCTCCCGGTGACACCAACTCTACCAGGAATGGTGTATACATGACCCACCATCTGTGCAACATTGATTCAGTGCCCCAGAAGGGAGCTTGCAGTTGTCCTGGCCTAGATTCTGTGCCCACCCTAGCCACCGGGGGCAAGAGAGAGAACACCAAGCTCTTTTAAGCTTTCAGAGGAAGTGGGCCTGCCTTCTGCCAAATCCATGTGTTATCAGATACCCCCAAATGGGAAGAAAGTTTAGGAACTGGCTGCCAACATGACACTGGTGGTTCCCAAGTGCAGTCCATCCCACAGGCCCGTGATCTCCTCAAGCAGCATTCTTGCACTGCGTACCAAGGCAACTGTTCACATCAAATATCAACTATCTCAGTGAAACTCTCACGTGTACAACCGAAAAGCATGCTTCCTCCCCCAGGAAATCTCCCAGAGTCTCCTGTGGGTCAGCACCCAATGCCAGTCAGGGCCTCTTTGGACAAAATATTCTTCAACAAATAAAGGGTCTATATGAGGTAAGAGAGGAAAACTCGTGGGGACAGGGCCATGTGGGGCTTTGTGAGCACGGGAAAGACAGTCTGTGACTCTGAGAGAGGTGGGAGCCCTAACTCTGTGTGGAAAACAGACTTTTGGGACAAGTATGGAAATGGCCATGTATATGGTCTCTTCGAATGCTCTGGACGCAGTATGTTCAGAGTGGCTGGAACTTTGTAGTAAGTATGGGCATAATAAGAAGCAGTCAGGCTCAGGATATGTTTTAGAAGCGGGCCTTGGCCAATAATTCTTGTGATAGATGGTGAGCATTCCGTTATTTCACAAACTGCCCCCCNTCACAGGAGGGAACAGCAGCCTGAATATGCAGATATGATTTCTCACCTGGAAAGCTCTCCAGGCCAGCAGCTGACCCACTTGGAACTGTCCTTTGTGCATTCATGCTGAACAGACTGAAAAGACCTGTTATCCAATTTTTCTGCTATTTTGCAATGTCAACAGACATGATGCTCTGAAGTGGCAAATGAACCCCAGCTTTGACAAAGCCTCTTTATCCCCCTGAGACTGAGTGAGTCAGCCTCACTTAGAGAGGTGAAAGGTCCCAGAGCATCGAGATGCCCCTCCTGGTGCCCAGCAGGAGGGAAGCCAAGAGCCAGAATGTTCCCAGACCCACATGAAAGGACTGGGTATGCTTGGTGAGGTGGGGGAGGGGAAGATATAACCGTCGCAGCCAAGAGTGTGTCTTGCTCTGCTTGGAAGCACTTAACAGACCCAGTGAGGAGAGAACTCTGCACTTGCATAGCAGTAAGGTTGACAGATTGAACAAAGAAAGATATAGGACAACCAGCTCAAGTTGAACTTCAACTAAACAAATCATTTTTTAGTGTAAGTATGTCCCGTTGCAGACATTTTTAGTATAATGACTTTTTATACTAAAAAAAAAATCACAGTATTGATAATACGTGTGATGTGGTGGCAGAAGGGCTGGTCAAGGTAGATACTGATGACTTGTAGTTTCAATTGTCAGGTTAAAATTTTCATGAGAACTGCCCCCCCCCTCCGTCCCCCACTTCCTGCCCATTCAAGAGCTAAGTTCATCAAGGAACAATTTGGTGTCTACTAAACTAGAGGGCCTAATCCTTGGCTTTAAGGATTACCTCAGTCTTTGAAGTAAACGTTTTTGGGAGACCTAATTCAGTAAATTTTCATAACATTGCACCCATGTTTGGGTGATAAAAGGAACAGACAAACAGCTCTCAAGGCCACGCATATAAGCTTGAAAAGGAACATTTGGAAAGGACTACAGAAGTCACGAAAAGAAACTTTGTGAGTGGAGGTAGTCTACCATACTACGGATAAAGCTCAAAGAATACATATTGTATGATGTATTTTTACTGTTTGGGACAAAATGTACATGTGTATATT
>NW_017737838.1:0-1137 GCF_001890085.2 Hipposideros armiger
ACTTTAGCGTAGGCTGCTGCTAGATAGACCTGAGTTTGATCTTTATTTGGAAATACTGATTCCTCAAAAACTCAGTGGACTGCCAGCGTGTTTGCCTATTGTAATTTTATGGGCAAATACGCACAGCCAAATATGTGGTCACAACAGACAGTTCAAACAAGACGATGTTTGCCTTTGAGCCATGAACCTCCTTGTTTGGTCTGTTCCTCCCTTTCTTACTTGAATGGCTTCAGGGCGTTGGGAACAATGGGCTCAGATGGGGAATGCTTAGAGCTGCTACTCCCAACATTTAGGGGGGGATACTTGAAGAGTGGTGGGGTTTGGGGAAAATATGTGGGGCCATGTCAGAGAGAAGGATTTCTCCCTGGTACCCTTCTTGAGTTTTTGTGGTTGGGCTACTAATAAAATTGGCACAAGGAAGAATAACAGGAGAAAATCCTGTTTTATCATGTGTACATGGGAGAATTAAAAGAATAGTTCTCTGCGAGAGAAGTGGAGCCAGCTGTTTATAGATCCTTTACATAAAGAAACGATACATTAGTGGGGATTTGACAAGACAAAGGAGCATAGATTTGGGGGTATGCAGTTAGTACGGAATTGAAGTAGATGGTCAGCCCAGGGCAGTAAGAGTAAGGCCGACAGGGTTTGTTTATACGGGCTCCTCAGCTCTGGATTCTCTCTGGCCACAGGCTGCCTCTCCGTTTCCTCACTGCTCCTTGGCCCTTTAGCAGGTGGGACCTCCCACCTGGAGATTTCCTCCTCGTTTAGAGACAGTCAGGGAGCTCCTCCCGCCCCTGTAGCCTCCAGGGGTTTTCACCTGAAATAATCACTCTGCCATCAGGGGAGGCTTGGGGGCCACGTGCTCTGGGCCCCCATAGCCATATTCTTAACCTCTGTAATGGCTTTTTACAGTGATCCCTTAACGAATGTTTAAAGCTTCTGTTGAAAAACAGTTTTTTTCCAACCCTGAAATGCTCCAAATAATAATACTCTCACCGAGCTTAGAAGGCAAGCTACCCACACATAGCACACCCGTTTTGCACTGTGATATTTCCTCCTATTTATTCTGCAGAGCGGCATGGCATGAGATTATCTCAGCCTTATGTAAGGGAAACGTATATTCCATTACACCTGGTG
>NW_017737839.1:0-1098 GCF_001890085.2 Hipposideros armiger
GGCCTTGGGGATACAGAGGATACCCCAACAAGACTGCCAGTCACAACCAAAGAAGCCAACACGGTCTTCCAGGTGGAGCTTATCTAGGGCGAGAGTTCTGTGAATCCCCCAATAGGCAGGGACAGCTCTACGCCCCTGCCAAGCAGGAAGGAAATAACAGAAGAAAAGACCTCCTATCTCTCAGCTTCTCATAGAGATTTTATGGGGATCACCTTTCTCGAGGGGTAAACTAGGCAGGCAGTTAGAGACAGGCACTGGGTCTCTGCATTCCTGCATGTCCCACAGAATGTGACCGCCAAGAGGACATTCCCTCTACACCCAAAACTCCCCTTTGTATTGTAATTATCTACCCCTGCAGGGAAAACAAATGACCACAAAATACCCAACTATATCAGATCACTCACACCTGTGCAATACCTCTTGTCAATCACAGGTGCCAATCAAGTGGCCCCACGCCCTTGGGGGAACAGCCCATTCTTGAGAAAGGGGATAAAAACTCCAAGTCCTGGGAAGTCCGCCCTTTTGGTTGCCCTGCTGTTTTTGACCGTTTCTTCCCTTTTTTTTGACCCTTCTGAGCCTCACCTTTGCGCGTGGCCTGCTCCAAATGCTTTGGAATGTAATTTTTCTATAATAGTGGGCCCTTGAGCCATTCTCTACTGCTCGGGCCTACTTCTACTTCTTTGAAATGGACTATCTCTTCGAATAAACTACTTTTAGTTACTTTACTCGGGCATCTCATCTCGTCCAATTCTTTGCTCGAGTTGCCAAGGACCTGGACTTTGTGCCGAGAAAGGCCCACTTTCCGACAACAATACTGCTCTGCAAGCCTCTGGTGATATACTGGTAAGATAGAGAAAATGACCCAATTTTCTGAAATTAAAAGAACCTCATTTCTTTGGAGAAAGATACACTGTATTAAATAAAAACTTGAAATATAACACTTCCTCAGCTTTAAAGGATGAATCCATAAGTGTAACTGATTATGATTTATTCATAAGTTTTATTTAAAAATCAGTTAACAAAATTTTAGGCATAATTACTTTTAAGTTATATTGTCAGAAGCATAACTATAGTGATTTAATGTACATATATATGTGT
>NW_017737840.1:0-1081 GCF_001890085.2 Hipposideros armiger
CTCTGCACGTAACCTGGAAAGGTCGTTCTAATTCAAACTGTATTATAGAAACGCTTTATGAAAGGGTCAACCAAAGCATGGTCCATGGCTTCCAAGCAGACCCAAGGTATCCGGAAGGGCTCCCCTCTACCATACCCTCCCTCAGGACAGGGAGCGCTCACTACAAACAACCTCCTCTCCTATTTACTTTCCTTTCCCTTCTTGGTGTCTATGGTTTGTTGTTTGATTTTGTGCTTCTTTATCCTGCAAAATATTATGAGGCAAAAACTGGGTCCTACCTGCAGCTGTGGCCCATTTCATTCCAAGTGTCTGTCTCAGTAGAATTCAGCCAAGGAAACCTGGACGAGACAAAAACAGGGCCTGAGAGATGACCTTTCCAGCATACTGAGGAAGTTGAGCTAGAATACGTCCAAGGAGTCTTCAAGGAGCAGAATTCTCCGCAGCTGTGATCCCTCCTGTCTCCTTAGCCCCGGGCCCAGCTTCCCGGTCCTCACCCTGCCGTGAAAGACAAGACCGGCCAGGCCAGGCCAGGCTGGATCACTCAGGTTTGTGCTGTC
The DNA here is from genome assembly GCF_001890085.2 of Hipposideros armiger. Lineage (NCBI taxonomy): Eukaryota > Metazoa > Chordata > Mammalia > Chiroptera > Hipposideridae > Hipposideros > Hipposideros armiger. The sequence continues at coordinate 558 of NW_017737840.1, forward strand.
CTGCAGGAGGACTCTGCTCTGTGGGTTCAGTCCTGAAACCTGGGCATCTAGGCCCAGCTCAGATGGGTGTAAGGAAAGGAGGAGGGGAAGCAACTCTAGCACCTTCTGTGTGGGGCAGGTCATGGGAACTGGAACACCTTGACTCTGGGCAAAGGCGAAGATAAGGAAATCCTGGACAAAAAGTAAACCTCTTATCTGTGTTTCCAACCCAAGATGAACACAAAATTTAGAGGTAAAGAGAACCACAAGGGGTAAAAATCCTAAGGGACTGTGGTGTGGCCTTAAAAGCTTAGGAGAGCTTAGAGCAGCAGCATGGTAGCCCACAAATGCCCTTTCAAGTTCTAAGCCATATTTGTTGAGCACTCATTATGTACCAGGCACTGTGCTATTCCTGTGTCTTCATTATTTCATTAGTTTATTTTTTTCCTGCTTTATTGAGGTATAATTGACATATGGAATTGTCAGATATGTAAAGTGCACAATGTAATGATTTGATACACATATACACTGCTAAAGGATTCCCC
>NW_017737841.1:0-1137 GCF_001890085.2 Hipposideros armiger
TCTCTAACAAAGACAACCCCTATTTCATTTCATCTTTGCATCCAGGTGAAAGGCTAGAAATTGAAGATATTGTGTTGCTCAGTCAAATCTTTGGGTCAGATGTGGCTCACTTTGGAGCAGCAACTTCCCAAAAGAACCAATGAAGTGGGAGAGGAGTGCTTTGTTCCATAAAGTTACTTAGGAACCCTGGTGTTTTCATCTTATGTACTATGATTTTCAATGTTGTCTCCACAATTGCCATACAGTAGGAAAAGAGAGTGAAAATTTACACAGAGGGTTTTTACGGGGTAGGTCTTGAAATGGTCTATATCACTTTTGTACACATTTCATTGACTAGAACTCAGTTCTGTCTTCCTAACCTAAATGTAAGTGATCCAAGAAAAACTGAGGCGCACCCAACATAGAAAGTTGAACAGAAACAGAGATTGATGAACATTGTTTGTCCTATTATCCCCATAAATGCAAGCACTTGCCATACTAATAAAACACAACTGTAAGTTTCAAAAATATTTACTGTCTTTTGGGGAAACCAGGGCAGCATTTGGAGAAAAAGTAGAATCAAACTGAGGAGTGAGTTTATCAGAGAGCCACTTCATAGACACTATATCTCCAATTTTTAAAAAAATCTTGATTATTTTTATAGAGAAAATAACATTAAAATACTGAGTTGTTATTTATTATCAGAGTGCTTCTAAGATACACACACACACAACACACACATACACACACACACATACACAAATGAGTTTGTTTTATAATTGTGTTAGATAGTTTTAAGATAAGCAACACTGAAAACACTCAGAGTGTAAAAGGTCATGCTGAAAAGTTTCATGGGTTTGTTTCCTGAAAGAGCTGTGTCAGCTATTTAGGAAGAGATGTGGCAATATCAGAAATAGATTGAGAAGCCAGAAAGTTAGCTTGAGAAAACCCAGTAACTAAAAGCAGAGCTTGAGCTATATTGTAGAAATCTTGGCCAAAGTTTAAGCAAGAATAGACATGTGTAAGGAAGCAGTAGAATCCCAGATTGATCCAGGCTAAATCCTTGTTTATGTTCTAAGAGCTAAGTCCTTGAAACCCCAAGGAAATTAGAAGTGTACTCAGGTCTCAATGGACTATTCATAAAATGTATTAAAGTAA
>NW_017737842.1:4029-4946 GCF_001890085.2 Hipposideros armiger
GCTGCCAGTCATTGGATGGAAATCTTAGGTTGAACCACGGGTTGACAAAGTTTTCTTGTGAAGAGCCAAACGGTAAATACTTTAGGCTTTGAGGGCCCTATGGTTTCTGTCATGACTACTCTGTTGTGATGTTATGAAAACAGCCGTTTGCAGAATGCAAAGGAGTGGGTATGCCGTATTCCAATAAAACTTTATTTGCACAAGCAGGCACAGGGCCAGATTTGGCCCACAGGCTGTAGTCTTTCAACCCCTGGCTTAAACCATATGCAATAGTTATTTTTGTAGTTTAAATGTGGCAAACTATTGGCAATTTTATATGGTTTAAGCTAATATATTGTATGATTTGTTGTAAACCTCATTATAATCTGGATGTGTGTCTCATTTCTACCCCAGATGCCTCTGAATCTGTCTCATTCTCCATCTGTGTCTTTCTTTTCCTTTTGGTGTTAGCTTCCCATGATGTGTCAGTCAAAGCCTCGGGTATTTTGGGCACCCCATAAGTATATGTTTAGTGCATGACTGACGTGCAGAGCCCTAAACTCAAAATTCCTTCACTGGAAGAAAACTTATAGCCTATTAGATATTAAACACTTTTAGATAGTCACTAAAAAGCATTTATGTATACATATGTATATAATTACATTAGTAGTGGTTGAGAATTTGCTAAGTCCTTATACTATGACCAAGGGGATTTTCATTCTTGTGGTTGTTGATACCATGAGTATTTGTCTCCTAGGTCTGTCACACACACAGTTGGTGGCTCAAAACAGTAGGCATTTGTTCACCGGCTCAGGAGGCCAGAAGCCTGAGATCAAGGCGCCGGCGGGGCTGGTTCCCTGTGGAGCCCCTGCGGGAGAATCCGTTCAGGCCTCCCCCAGCTTCCTCTGGTTGCCCGAAGTCCTGGGGGTTCCTTGACT
>NW_017732038.1:0-8765 GCF_001890085.2 Hipposideros armiger
TAGGAGGCACTTGCACTTCCGATGAATTTCACTGTTTAGGCGAACAGATGGAGTTTGGTGTCCATACTTGGGTTACCGCTGCCCTCCAGAGTAGTTATTGGATACAGTGTTAATTTGGAAATAGTTTATGGGAGGTACATATGTACACACATGTGTGCACACACACGTTGTATACATATACATGTGTATATGCCTGTATATTTCTCATGTTGGTGTTAAATAGTCTAATTGTAATACATATGCTTTTTAAAGCCTGTGAGCCCGGAGTCACTACATGTAAGTGTTGTGCATTTCTGTGTTTGATTCACCGTTGATGTACTACCCTGGTTCACTCCACTTTAGGCTCTCTTCTGGCCATTACCTGATGATCTCACAAACAGGTCTGACTCACAATGGCTGAGAAAGGCTTGTGGGCTATATGGTGCTGAGGCCACATAAATGTTTTTAAGGAACAGTACCATGATTGATGTTGAAATTTTTGTTGGTTGGAAAGCTGTCAACACTTTGAGTGAAATGGTGGTCGAAATAAACAGTGAAAATCATCAGTGAGGAAGTGTGGAAATCTTTTCACATTATGAAAGGCACACTCCCCATCAATGAGCCTCGGAGAAAGTTACTAATAATTGTATATATAGGAACTTGAAGAAATTATTGTTGGAGGTATATCCAACTTCAGGATACTTGTAAAAAATGTTGCCAGTATGTAATATTGGAAATGCATTTGTGCAGCAATAATTGTATGGAGCTGAATCATTTAAGCTTCTGCTTATGAACAGATCCCAGAAGCTGACTAGGATATGGTTATAATCTGTTGTGACTTTAAGCCTCCAACTGGATTTTGACTTTTTGGGAAAAAAAATAATAATATAAGTCTCTGATCTTTCCACTTGAGTTTAGCCTAAATTCTAATTAATTGAGTTTTGGGGAGTTTGAGTTCTTGTAACTAAAGACTGCACTGCAATTAGACTGAGTTTGGCTCAGCATTATTGCTTATAATAAAGTCCAAAAGGAAACAGAACAGTGAAGTTTTAACTGAATAGGACTTTTTGAGTTGAAAGTCCTTCAGCTTGTATTAAACTCCCTCCCCCAAATTTTACAGCACGGAAACAGGCAACTCTCTAGATGCTTAGTAATGGTTGCTTAGCTTTCTGTAGAAATTTTGGCCTTTACGAAATAAACAGTTGGATTTGAGCTAACAGGAAGAGCAGGCACAGAAACACAGCTGGGACATCACTTCAAAGAGCACCAGTAAAATGAACAGGAGAGAGATCGCATTTGCCAGAATTCTCACAGCAAATAAATGAGGTGACAGGGGAGGTTTGAGGAAAACAGCAGGCTGCAGAGCCAGGAGCCAAGCAATTTGCTTTCAATTCATCAAGCATTGAGTCTGTGAATCTGAAGATCTAGTCTGTTTGCTGAGTCCTTAAACAAAGGGGCTTACCTACACAATGTCAACAATTGCCATCTTGCCTCTTGAAGTTAATTCATTAGCGTTTGTGAGAAAAGTCTAAGCAGCAATGAAGACTGTTAATCTAATCCAGACTATTGGCCAGTGTTCTGGAGTGGTGGGTGGTTAATTCTTCCTGTAGTATCTTCAGTGCTGTTTCTCTGGAAGCTGGTAAAAGATGCATTTGCCTGCCATACTCATGATATGCAGTGGTGGAGTAGGGACAGGATTATAACCATAAGAGCTTCCATTAAGAAAAGAGAAGAAAAGGTCACACGCAGTGGTCACCAGGTCACTGGGCCAAAGTAACAGCTGCTCCTTTCTCTGGCAATCTATTTGTAAGCCTATGTGGAAAACCCTCTTGCTGCTTTCTGCTAGGGATGTTTGTGGTCCCTGCCTTTGTCACCTGGGAAGTTCTTCATGGCATATCATCCTTCCTGACTATATGTGAGGTAGGCATTAGACATTTTGCCTCTCTTAGGAAATGTACAGCTCTCATATCCTGCTTCCTGCTAGTGCAGGTTAGAGGGATCAGGGGTGGTATTAGGAATGGAATATTTGCAGATTTTTGTAAGGCCTAGATTGTAGTTTCCTCGGAAAAATAGTTAGTAGGCTTCCAATGTATGCTTCACGTTAACCATAGTCAGACCGCGCCTGTATGTAGTTTTTATGCTCAGTGACTCTGGTCGATGAATTGCCAGCATCTGAATTCTTTCCGTTTCCTCTCACCTTCATGTGATCTCCTTTGAGGATGTCTGTATCAGTCAGTATAAGACAGGAACAGACAACCCTAAAATCTCAGCAGCTTAGAAAAACAAAGGTTTGACAGGAAACTCTTATCACAGTAGTCGCTCAGGGACCTGGGCTGGCAGAGTTGCTTTTAAACACATGATCAGAGCAGGAGGAAGGGAATAGACTGAGCCGTTAGATCGTTTTAATGATTCTACCAGGAAATGACATATGTCACTTCCACTCACATTTCACTGATCAAAGACAGTCACATATCCACACCTACCTTCACAAAGAATGGAGGTGCAATCCTACTATGTGCATCTAAAGGTAAATAGCCTTAATGATTATTTCACTATCCACAATAATGGGTTTATATGGTAAGGCATTTTCCTTAATCCGATCTTTGTAATTGAGGTGGCTTCCATTGTCTGGCAAAGAATTCTTAATGGAAGGTGCTTAAATCTTGGGGCCACAGAAATTTTATCTTCTTTTCAAGCTATTTCTTCAAGGCACTCTGTTTAAACTGTTTCCGCTTTGGGTAAGAAAGAAGCTGATGTTTTCCATGTCATAAAGATACAAAATAATGGATTCTCAGTTAACTCAGATTATAGGTCACATATGTACCATTTCATCTCTTTTTGCAAACCAGCTAACTCAAGCCAGAGTTCAGATGTCTCATCCAGAGGCAAGTAGCAGTAAATCCACATGAATACTACTAATTTTTCATGTTACATACTCTAGTATCACAACCTTGGCTAGATCATTGGCTCCTTTCTGAGGACAGGCAACAATGTAATAAAACATTTTGCTAGTGCATAAGAAGTCACCATTTTCTCAGCCTGCAGTGTCTGACTTCTTGCCGTCTACCACTCTGTCACTCCCCAAAAGGATATTTCACCTAGTTTAGGCTCTGGGATAGGATCACTCTACTTATAGGTATTAAATTTTATATTTTTAAAAATAGTATTGCTTATAATTGATGGACAACAAAAATTACCATGATGCAAATAAGACAGTTATTTCTCACATAAATGAAAAATGGATATATACAATGTAGGGGTAGTCTCTTACTCCATTTGGGCTGCTATAACAAAATATCATAGACCAGGCAATTGATTTGTAAACAAGAAACTTATTTCTCATAGTCCTGAGACTGGGAAGTCCCAGATCAAGGGACCAGCAGATTCAGTATCTGGTGAGTGACCACTTCCTGGCTCCTTGATGGCTGTCTTTTTGATGTGTCCTCACATGGGGGGAGGGGGGTGGGAGCTCGCTGGGGTCTCTCTTATAAGGGCACAAATCCCATTCGTAAAGGTTCTACCCTTATGACCCAATCACCTCCCAAAGACCCCACCCTTCAAATGCCATCACATGGGAATTGGGTGTCAGCCATCCTCCTGGGGATTAGGTTTCAACATGTGAATTTGGGAGGGACATATTCAGTCTATAGTCCCTAGTGTGATATTTCTGCTCCACAATGTCCTCTGAGACCTAGATTTCTAGATCATCACTTTACCTTCCCTGGGTGGTGGCCTTCATATTTAGAGTTCAAAATCATGTTTTCCACAGGCCAAGCTGCAAAATGGAGGGGTGGGATGAGTAAGAAAATGACAAACAGCATATACTGGTGTTTTGTAAGGAAGGCTCTCAGAAATTGCGTGATATTCTACTTACATACTATTGTACAAAAATTTGTCACAAGGGAGGCAAGGGAAGCTCTTTCTTCTGGCCATAAATATGCTGAGCTATTTCTTCTGTGACCTAGGAAAATAGGCAATTAGTGATCTGTACCGCATATACCTTGATACTCCTCTGAGGTGTGTATTTACTACCATTGTACGGGTAAGGAAACTAAGATTCAGAAATGTGCAATTAATTTGCTTAAGGTCATACAATAATTGGAAAACGAAAAAGGTGACCCAAATCCTCCTGAGCCACAGTACAGTCTACCTAACTGCTTAACAAGTTGTCTCATTCAAGTTCAGCCCTCACTAAGGGATGAGCTCATGGTCGACTCCTGTACATTCCCACTGGCTCCATCACCTAAGTATGTCAAAGGGTGACAGACTTGAATCCTTCTTTCCTATCTCCACCTTTGACAGCCATTCCTCCTGCTGTGGTTGGAATATTTATGTTGCCCCCACATTCACGTATTGACATCCTAACTCCCAAAACTTATGATCTTAATAGGCGGAGGTGCTTCAATCATTAAGATGGGGTCCTCATGAATGGGTTTAGTGCCTTATAAAAGAGGCTCCAGGAGATCCTTAGCCCACTTCTGTCACATGAGGACATCATGAGAAGTCTTCAGCATGGAAGAGAGCCCTCCAGGGACAACGCAAGAGCCATGATGTTGGGCTGCCCAGCCTCCAGAACTATGAGAAATAAATGTTTGTTGTTCATAAGCCATCCAGTCGACGGTATTTTGTTATAGCAGCCTGAACAGATGGAAACACCTCCTCACTGATGTCTTAAATCAATACAGTGACTGGAGAAGAAGAGAAATTGCCTTCTGTTTTTGAAAACGTGTTTTCTTTTAGTGATTGTTTCTAGCACTGACTCTAGTCATTCTACTTGTACTGTACTTTGTTTCAGAATTAGGAGACCTTTTTGGCCATTATCTTTTACTCAATTCATCTTTCTACAGCCCAAGATGAAGGTTTTTTTTTTCAGGTCATAGTTACTTGCAGTCAGATTCTTGGGGTTGATTTCAAGGTCATGGCTGTTTCCTCTAAAAATGGCTGGATTCCTTGGCTGCCTGTAGCTTTCAGAATTTGTGATGTGAGGTTGTTTCCAGAAGGTTTTTGGGTAGCTGAGTGTGTTCACTGTTGATTTCAGATAAGTACATACTTCAATAAAGAGGATGAGGCCGTCCTTGCCTAGAGTGTTAATTAGGCTTTTATGTTTTAATGGGTAGGTCAAATGTAAAGACTGAGGAATGGGTGGTTGAGATAATTAGCTTTTATTGTACCTCTTGAATTCTTTACAATGTCTATTTAAAACTTAATGTTTTAAAGGTTCATCTAAATCTAGTTTGTCAATCTTGATCATTCAACTAACTTCCCAGAATGCTAATTTTTAACTCACTCTCCAGTGAATTTCAAGATCTCACTCAGAAATATTCAATATATGAGGTTGCAAAGTGTCAAAAGAGTGTGAATGAAACAATATTACATTTTTTTAAGTATCTTATAACCCCTTTGGGGGCATAACCTCACCACTATTCAACAAAAAGCACCCATATCTTATTTGAAGTTCTTAGCTCTAATGGTCTATATTCTTATAAGTTTCTGTCCCTCTTTGGGTTTCCTTTTAAAAGCTAACTGAAACTAAACTAACAGATTCAACATTCATTATAATTTTTTTTAAGTCACAGCTGTGCAGATTTGTCTTTTTTCACAACAAATCTTTGCTTGTAGAGATGGAAAAGGCTTATTCCAGTGAGCCATCTAGTTCATTTTTCTCTGCATGCTTTTTCAGGGTGGTTTTCGATTTGAAAGGATTTAAATATCTGCAGAGACCTTATGGAAGAATTATTTTAAAGCTATTTGTAACCTGAAGAAGTTTTTCATGAGAATGGATAAAGTATGTGCTCAGATTAAGAAATCTAAGAGAATTCCTCTTTCTCAGAATTGCTAGAGAAAGTACTGTGATTTTCAAGGTGGCTGTTTAAATAATGACATTGCTGTTTAGGGGGTAAAACGGAGCTGAATCAGGAAGCAGAAGCTCACTGTTATCAGGGAAGAAGTAATATGACACAGTCTTTGTAGTTATAACCACCTTCCCAACAAGTCTGGGGCCAGAGCCATAGCTGGGACCACAACCGATGGGTTAGGATTGATATATGATCTCAGAGCTTCCTCTAGTTTATCTCCAAGTTGGTTGCCAGTGTGATGCTCTTGGTTTATAAGATGGAAGCACACACCAACATTTACACACATCACCCCCCTTCTGCCACTCTTGGAGATCAGGGCCTTGGGGAAAGAAAGTCATTCTTCTTCATACAAAGGCTATAGTGCCCATTCTAACTGGCATATTCTAGGGAGCAAAGGGCCCCAAAAAAATCTGTGAAGGCATTCCCATGGCTGCAAGTATGTTGTAAAAGCACAGGTCCTACATAATCAAGTTACTTAAAAAGGAACATTTCTAGGACTTTTCTTTGTATTAACCCTTTTTGGTAGTTTAAAGCACCTTGATCCTTGATGAACCCTTATTTCTCCACCTGGAATCCTATTCCTCGGTCTTTCTCCACAAGGAAACATGCTCACATGCTCACATGTGCGCACACACACACACACCTCAAGGAAAATGTGCAATCTTTTTTCCTGGTCAGGGACTCCCATTCTATTTGCATCATTGGGATTGGGATTGGACTAATCTAGAAGGAAGCCTGAAATTCAGAATTCCACTAATTTCTTAATGTTGCATTTTCCTTCTCCCTCTACTCAAAGCACCCACTTTCCCATGTTTGTGAGGTATTCATCTAAAGTTGGTAGCGAGAGGAGAAGGGAAAGACTAGCTCCCCCTTTCTCTGTTTTAGGAAGAATATTATTTCACCTCCAAGGTTTTTTAATTGTTTTTTATTTTGCCCTAAAAGGTCTTCATTTTACTGGCTACCATTTTCCTTCTGAGGTTAAATACCTTCTACATGTTTAGTCCAGAAACTTTCAATCACACCTTTATCCTCCAATTGTATCGTGACCTTCTCCAGGTCACTTCTGGGAATCAAGGTGAAATGGGTGAACGATGGAACCAGAGATTATGGCCCATGTGGTAGAAAACACCTGAAGCTAGAATCAGTCACTGTAGATTGAGTTCACAACTTTGCTGCATATTAGCTGATTTTGGGACAAGTGATTTATTCTGTTAGTCTTTTTTCATAATCTTTAATGTGGCAGTACCTATGCTAAAGGGCTTATGCTATTGTTGTAAGAATAAAATAAAATAATGCTCACATGTAATTATAAAATACCACACACACACACACACACACACACACACACACACACACACTTGTATAATATGTGACAAGTATATTAGCTTGTCAGATTAATAGTTTTCTAAAATTATCATGTTATGACCTTCAGAGTACTCACTAGTATTTAATACATTCATTCATTCATTCATTCATTCATACATACACTTTTTCATTCATTTGTATGCTTATTCATTTATTATGTTATGTCTCCCTTCCAATATAAGCTCTATCATAACAGGGACTTTATCTTTTTTATGTTTTGTTTTCTACTTTATTCCCAGAACCTAGAATAGTTCCTGGCATACTGGATGCTCAGAACATTTATTAAATGTATAAATGAATATCCAACTCTTTATGTGAGCAATGCTACTATGTAAGGGAAATAGCTCAGTTCAGAGAACTTTAAAAAATTTTCCAAATTTCTTTCCAGAGCTTGTTCACCTGCCTTTCTCTTTACGGTTCCAATTTGAAATCTGAGCATGCAGGAGATTGTCTTGCAAAGATTCATGCTTCAAAGAGAATGTAGGCACCCTGTCTCTGCTAACTCCTTTCCACCACAATTTGAAACTAAGTCTTTAAAATTTATCATCTCATTTTGTGCATCTAGAATTAAACATGTGGAAAAACCCCATATGTATCATATGGAGATTTGAATCTAAAATGTTCTATTGAATTAATTTGGATGGAGGTATTCAAATGTTGTGATACCTGGGAAAATAAATGTCTTGTTTGGCTGTCCCTGGATCTCATCAGTTTTATGCAAACAAAGCATGCAGGAGGGGATCTACAGACATCCTAGTGTTTCATACCCACAAAAAAAGATGATTGTGTCTTACTAGAAGAAATAGCACTGTTGAATATTCATGAGAGAGATCCGTTTTACCCCCTTGCAGGCACAAAATATTTGTATAAATATGAACTCTGTGCATTATTAAGTGAAAGCAGATTTTCCCTAGAGGTTAAATATGCTAACATAGTCAGAAAGGTCTTACCCTCCTGTAGATTTTATTAAACGAATTCAAGTCATTGAAAAGACATACATATCAAGTACAATACTTTAGGGTGGTCCAAAGGAGCATAACTAGAAATGATGAGACTATGCCAAATAAAAACAGGTTACTGGGGAATATTTTTAACTATGTTGTATTTTGTGTTCTAGCAATGCTTTTGAGAATGCTTTCAACCTAAAATTCACAACCTAATGAAATCTATTAGACTGAAATTACTTTTCTGGGGGCATGATGAAAGTCTTATTTCTTGAAATGCTGAATGTGACTTGACTCACAGTTTCAATCCATCTTAAGATTGGATTGAACACAGAACAGCAAAAAGGACACGCATTTGGTTGTGTTTGCTTTCTCAGTGACTGGTGTGTGACCTTGAGCAGTAAATTTCAAAGGTTGAAATTCTTTCACTTTTTAAAAAAATATCACTTCACGTTTTCTGTCATGGTTCTAAATTTTGAGTCTTGCTTTCCGGTTAACGGTGTTCTCTCAGTTGAGGAAGAAAGTAAAATTATTTTTTTGTTTTGTCCCCTGTTTCTGTGTGGTACAAAGTATAATGCCTTCCAGATTCCCTAAAAGCACAAATGTTGCAATAAAATGTCTG
>NW_017732038.1:9345-10542 GCF_001890085.2 Hipposideros armiger
TACACATATATGACATGTAAGCACATGGCGGAAAGTTCGCAAATTTCATTGTCCTGCATTATGAAAAGGGCAGATCTTTGCTTCAGAGTAAAAATAGCCTCGATGGAGTGGTTGTAGGGGACCGGTTTCCACTCTAAATGGTGTTGTCAATACAGTCCCCCATCAAATACTGACTTATTCATTATGTCAAGATACTGTGTGGCATGTGAAATACTGAGCTGATCTCCTTACTGCCTACCTTATGAATTTCTGCGGATTCTCCGTTTCCCACGGAATAAAGTTAAACTCCAAAAAGTGGTCGATGGTCCATAACCTTCCAGGATATGGGTCATTGTCTACCATTCTTTTGTTTGCCCTGTTTTTTCTCACACCAAAACGCAGCCATGGTCTACTCAGTTACTCTCAATATTCTGCATCTTTCTGTCCTCTACTGGTGATGTTATGTCTGCTTTGCCTTACTAGACCATAGCTGCCTTCAATCTCTTGATCACTCCCGTCAAACATCACCATTCTGTGTTTTTGCTCTAAGTTTTCTGTATTTTTTCTCTCTTCCCTCTCTGCTTTCCTTTGTGTTTCCTTTTAGTCTAGCTACAAATATTTCTCTAAGAACATTTACTGACTCCTCTGTCATTTTACAGATGTATTCTGACCTTAACCTCCTAAGTATCTCCTAAAGTGGTTTTCTTCTCACCAACTGTATTGCCACTGCATGGTTTTAGTCCCTTGCCATCTCTTAATGGACTTCTGTTGTCCTGTTTTTTTCAAACACACCCTTCAGAACGCAACCTAGAATGTTCTATTGTATCATATTCCTTAATTGACTTCTAGTGTCCTTTTGTTCTCTCAGATTTATCCTTTCTGTTGCAAACTAGAATGTTCTGTCTAAAACAGAAATTTAGTCCTGTCAATACTTTATTTAAAATCATTTAAAGGATACTCATCACCTTTGTTATCTGAACTGTGACTCTTTGGAGAATAAAAGACTGCTATTACCTAACACTGAGAGCAGGTATGAACCATGACTGTGCCAGGCAAACCTGGCTGAGAAAACACTCTACCTCTATAGACTATCAAAGGAAAACCTTATGCAAGCTGTTTAATGCCACATAGAAAGCCTTCCATAACCTGACCTCTTCTAGTCTTCCCAATATAATCTGTGTATATTCCAAATCTGGTCCTCTGTATCCCAGCGACCCT
>NW_017732038.1:14577-16769 GCF_001890085.2 Hipposideros armiger
TATAGAATGGCTTTAAGTATGGGTTTGTTGAGGTTATTGGTCTCTGGATGAAAATGGTCCGACTGTATTAGTTCATAGTTTTTAATCATTGAAAACCTGTCAATAAGTATATCTTCAGTCAGGGATTAAGTCAAACATAATTTAGGAAGAGGGGCATTACCAAGTCCAGTATTCCTACTGACACTTTTTTTTGACACTCTCAAAAAAGAAAAAAATGTTAATAAGGAAAGGGCTTAAAGTTAATGAAAAATTAATCAATTCAAAATCAAGTGAGGAAGAAGATAGATACAGAGAATACTCTTTTATTTCGACTAAATTTAACCACTTGGAATTATTTCTAAAGAACTATTTTATTCACACTTTTGAAATTAGAGATGTGCCTTTTAATAGAAATTCTGTATTTTGTCATAACAGTAAAGCAGTGTCCTCAACTTATCCTCCCCCAAAAATGTCTCTTTCATTTTATTTTGTGAATTCATCATAAATCAACAAAAATGTATATAACTTCTTATTACATATATTTATAATATTGTCCTATACAACTTCTGGAAGTTAAGAGTTGCACTGTTTCCTAATTGTCTTAAAAACAAAAACTACATTTTAAAAACTTAAAAATTAGTCAGTGTTAGGGTGGTGTGGATAGCTTTATCCTGGAATTTTAAAAAATGATATTTTTCCACTTATTCAATAAAAATGCATTAGTACTCACACTGTGCTATATGTTGGGGACACAGATCATGTATAGAATCCTTGTACGTGAGATATTCAGTTTAATGATGGAAAGGGGTGAGGAAGAAACCAATCAACAATTATACTATATATTCTGTCAAATAATAGGATATGTTTCAAGAGGGCCGTGGAAGTACAGAGGAGAGAGATATAGCCACAGTTTTCTCAGAGGAAGTGAAGCTTCAGTTCCTTCCTAAAGAGTAAATATGAGCTCTCCAAGAAAATTATGGAGAGAAACATGTTACTGGAGATGGAGAACAACATATAAGAGAAACTGTCATGGAGGAGAAAACAAAACAACATTTGGTTTATTTAAGAGACTGAGGATGGTCTACTTTGATTCCACGATGGAGCATATTTTAGAGGAATGATGAGAGCTGAGAACTGATGAGGGTCCACATCAGCAGGGGCCAGGCTGAGAGAACTGGGACTTCATCTTGTTGATGCAGAGAACTGGATGTTGGTGAACAGGACAGTGATCATATTTGACTTTGGACATAATACTCTGGTAATAGTAAGAACGGCAAATTAAAGTAGGGGAAAAATGGAATTAGAAGACCAGTTGAGAAGCTTTGCACTGATTAAGGATGTAAATGAGTGCTTAAACTAAAATAATTTCTAGGGGGTACGAAGAGGGAAAAAGTGCGAGAGATTGGGTAGGTAGAAACACTATTATGAGGTACTTGTTTTTTTCTGCCTATTATGGAGGTTGACCTGCCCTTTGGTTTTCTAAATGGGTTCTTTAAAATTAGGATTTTACAAATCTAAAAGTAAGAATAGCTGGGCCTATGTTGTGGAATAAACTTTACATATTTCCACTAATTAATTAAATTCTATATTGCAAAATTATAATTAGAAAAAATGGTTTAAATTCCATCTGTCAATGGTATTAATAACAGTAGCTTACTCTAGAAATAGAAATAAAATTATTTTATCATCTAATTTTTTATTTCTTTTTCCCTATACTATTTAAAAATATGATAGTTATTTTCTGTTTTCAGGGCTGATAGGGTATTTAGAGGTAATTCTCAATCTTTTATGTAGCTATTCAAAGTTTAGATTTAATGTAATACAATTTAAGAATCGTATTGAAAAATAGCTCTTTACAAAATACATTGCAACAATGGTGAAGTGCATAAAACTACCCAAGCATGGCTACCCTCATTTGCACATAAATTCATGCACCAAGAGTTTATACACGAGTTTGTGTGTAAGAAATTTGAGTAGACTGGAGATTTTGCTAGGTCACTTTGAATTAGGGTAGGAAGAAGAAAAACAAAAACAAAAAAACAACCTGTTATGTAAGTGTGACTTCAAAAATTCTTCCTGCTTTACTTTTTTTTTTAAGTTTTTTTTTTTTAATTGGGAAATTGGGGGGATGGGAACAGTGCTGGGGAATTGGGGGAAGGAGAACAGACAAGTTGCTGTCGTTTTGTTCTTCAGTCTAGTTGTGGAGGACGTTG
>NW_017732038.1:24444-25533 GCF_001890085.2 Hipposideros armiger
ACTCCTAGTATAGTTAAGCAAAGGAAAGATTCAATTCTTAACAATCATGTGAATGTGATATTTTTAAGGTACCAAACAGCAGGTATAAAGAACCTTACCTTACTTACAATGGCAATCACATTTTATCCAATAAAGACACTTAGAGGCAGCAGGTATACCTATACAGGTGGTCTGGGTTTTGTACATTAGCTAAAGTTTGGGTTGCTAAGACTTCACAAGCCAAACAAAAGGAAACAGTGTCAATAGATGTATTTCTTAGTGTTTAGACTGCTCCATTGCCACTATTTCTTACCAGAGTTCTTTTTAAATTTTATTTCATTCATTTATTTAAAAATATACTGTGATTTTGTTCATGGATATTCAACTGCCTGATTTTTGAAGAGCAGCAGGAGGACTGTGATTAGAAAGCAAGACTGCAGGTTGGAAGGGGAATGTGTTAAATTACAAGAGAAAGAAGATGCTATTTGGCCCTAGTGAAAGCTATCCCTTGAATTGGCAGTTGAGAGTGTGATAAGTAGAATGTTCCTAATTGAAGGAAAATAGGGTTGAGCTGATTGGAATAAACATTTAACCACCAAGGAACATGGGACTTGACAGAGTATATTCTTTGTCGTCTCTTTGGTCTGTTTCAGAATTGACAAGCTATGCTTTTTCTAATCTGCCACCTTGGATCAGATAAAGGTTTTCATAAAATGTCTTGAGCATGATCAGTGTGTTATAAAACAATACCATGAGCAGTGAAGGGAGAGAGTATTAGCAAAAACCATATGAATGCAGCAGTGTTGCTTTCAATTGGCTGCAGAAGGCTGCAAAAGGTATTCAGGATGTGATCAGTTCCACACACTGTGCTCTTGGATCATTGATTCAACTCAGCTCATCTTCCACATGCCCTGCAAGCAGCACAGACCAGCCATTCCGAATGCTCAGTCCTGCATCTAGGCGGAGACTGCTATCACAGCAAGAGCTGATTTCTTAAGAGCATCTGCCCATGCAGAGCCCTCAGCCACCAGCCCAGCAAGAACAGGCCATTCTCATCTCAGGCTTCTTGCTTTTCTCATTTGTGGAATGAACCAGAAGTCAAAACATGAG
>NW_017732038.1:30365-34054 GCF_001890085.2 Hipposideros armiger
TTTCTAGCTTCTTCCAAGAAAACATGAAAGCACATTACTTGATTAATTAGCAGACCATTCCAGTAAATGAAGTATAGTCTTAGTTGGTCATATATGTTCTTTTATATTTTCAAGTCTTATTTATTTATGTATTGTTAACTTCAGTGGCCCAGGGCTGAGTTAATCACACTCTGCTTCCTGGAGTTCCACTATTGATCTTCCAAAGAACCTGTGCATTTTAATTGTTTCTTTGTTGTTTAATTATTCTTTTTCCCATTTGTCACTCTCATCCCTCTTCTTTTAGGCAATATTTCAATAATGATTTAGAAAATGTATTTCTTCAGCTTTATTGAGATATAATTACATATAACATTGTGTAAATTTCATGCATACAATGTAGTGATTTTATATATGTATGTATTGCAAAATGATTACCAGAATAAGAAGAGTTAACACATCCATCACCTCACATAATTACAATTCGTGTGTGTGTGTGTGTGTGTGTGTGTGTGTGTGTAGTGAGAACTTTTAAAATCTACTCTCTTAGCAAGTTTCAAATATATAACACAGTATTGCTAACTATAGTTACTACACTGTACATTTTACCCCCAAAATGTATTCATCTAATAACTGGAAGTTTGTATGTTTTGAAAACTTTTCCCCATTTTTCCCCACACCTGTCCCTGGCAACCACCAATCTGTTCTGCTTCTATTTTAGTTTTGCTTCTTGTAAAATACGTACACGTCTTTTTGGTTTGCACACTTGCTATACACTGTGTGTTGTATTTTTTTAACACTAAATCTTAAGGCAGCTTTTCTTTTTTTAAATGGGTAAAATAGTTTATAACACCTCATTTGAAAAAAACAAACAGTAAAACCTCAGTCGTATATTATGCTCACTTCTTACCTTCAATTAAGCAAGTAAGATACATATGTATGAATGGGTATGCGATTCAATGAGACATTAGCTCAGAAAAGCACTACATATGGATCATCGGATCTGCAGAGCCCATTGGAATATTCATTAAGAGAGGGAAACATATTTCTGATTAAGAATGAAAATGTAATTGAAAAAGACAAAGGATGCCACAGGCCAATCAAACTAATTAAAATGTTCTCCCTCTTTAAGCTGAATGGATTTGGCTATGCGTGTGCTTCTGGGTAAACATCAGCTAAGATTCAGTCCATGGCTTCACAGAAGACCTTAAATAGCAACAGGGTGGCCAAAGAAACCTGGGAGTGTAGGGGTCAGTGTCTGCCAAGAGTGATATGGGTATTGGGCTAATACAAATTACAACACTTGCCGCTTCTAATATTCAGAAGATGCAGGACATGGGAAACTTGACACAGAAACAGTGTATCTCGTCTTTTCTATCTCTCTAGAGAAAGAAAGAAATGATCAATGGTACAAGTGAGGTCATTTGGCTCTACAGATTAAAATTGCCCGTACATCTATGTATTTGCATGACATCTGCCTACTAATGGTATGAG
Source organism: Hipposideros armiger (assembly GCF_001890085.2). Taxonomy (NCBI): domain Eukaryota; kingdom Metazoa; phylum Chordata; class Mammalia; order Chiroptera; family Hipposideridae; genus Hipposideros; species Hipposideros armiger. The sequence continues at coordinate 31,836 of NW_017732038.1, forward strand.
CAGTGAGTGTTTCTATAAATTTCTTGGTACTTAAAACTAAATTAATATAATTTAGTGATAAGAATGCTTGTCCTGATTTTAAATATTCCAAGAAGAGTTGGAAGAGAAAGTGGAGAGAAAGAGTCAAATTCCCAGCAATATTTTACTAAATCGATTATCTAAAGCAATTCACGCATGTGTCCAAATTTTTTTTCTACAAGTGTATTTATAGGTAAGTAGGTTAATTCTCTGTTTGTGGTACATTGTGTTTGACTAGAGCAGGATTTGGCAAACTGCAGTGTATGGGTTAAATTTAGCCTGCTGATTATTTTTTGTAAATAAAATTTTATTGGAATACAAGCAACATTCATTTGTTTACTTATGACCTATACCTGCTTTTGTGATAACGTTGTAGAAGTTGAGGAGCTGTTAGAGAGACCATTTGGTTCTCAGAGCCTAAAATATTTATTTGGCAGTTTAAAGGTCTGACAGCTGTTTGACTAGATAATACCAACAGGTCAAGTTTCACAGGTGAGTATAAACTAATATAAAGAGGACTGGGTAGAGATAAAAGCATCATACAGAGGAGGAGCATGAAAGCCGGAAAAAATAAAAGCAGACTGACAATGGCTTTAATTTGGGGGATGAAAAGAAAGAAATCATAGGTTTTTAGACTAGAAATAATCTGTAAAGACAGTGAGCAAAGTGGAATCCTGTAGCTTTCATGCATGGTTTGGTTGCAACAAAAAACATAGAAAAAATACGTCATGACTTTTCTGACAACTCAATAGGTTTCAAGTGTACAATTCTATAATACACCATCCGCATNAAAACAGATGGAGGTTTCTCAAAAAATTGAAACTAGAATTACCTTATGACCCAGCAATTCTACTTGTGGGTATTTATCCAAAGAAGCCCAAAACAATAATTTAAAAAAACCCCATGCATTCCTATGTTCATTTCAGCATTATTTACAATAGTCAAAATGTGGAAGCTACCTAAGTGTCCATCATTAGACAACTGATTAAAGAAGAGGTGGTACTTATATACGATGGAATATCATTTGGCCATAAAAAATAAAATCTTATCATTTGTGACTATATGGATGGACTAGAGGGTATTATGCTAAGTGAAATAAGTCAGACTGAGAAAATCAAATACCACATGATCTCACTTTTGTGGAATCTAAGAACCAAAATAAGTGAATAAACAAAACAGAAATACATTCATAGATACCAAGAACAAACTGGTGATTTTCAGATGGGAGAGACGTTGGTCTGGGTAAAAAAGGTGAAGAGATTAAGAAGTACACATTGGCAGTAACAAAATAATCATGGGCATGCAAACTATAGCATGTAGTAAATAATATCAACTATGTTATAGTAATATAGTCAATAATATTGTTATAACTATGTATAATGCCAGGTGGGTACTAGATTTAACAGGGGGGATTCATTTTGTAAGTTACATAAATGTCTAACCATTATAGTATACACTTGAATATAATATTAAATATCAACTGCAGTTGAAAAAAAACATAAACCATTTTATTTCATAACCAAAACCATTTTGAGATATTCAATGTAACAGTAATAGTATGTCACCTATTAGTAATAGTAATGAGTGTATTATGTGGAATAAGACATTGGTTAAGGGTAGACTATAAAGCCATAGCTACCTGGGTTCAAGTTTCAGTACTCTTTCAGGTATATGACCTTAAGCAATTTACATAAATTCTCTGTGTCTCTGTTTTCCCATTTATGTAATGCGAATTGTTTGAAATACATCTTAGACTCGTTACAGGAATACAGTAAATTAACATATATAAAACTAATGCTGTCTTAGAGTAAGTGCCATGTAAGTGATAACTTGTATTATTAATAGTTTGTCATATTCTTAAGTTAGAACAGTTTAGGTCTCATTGAAATGTATGCATACAAAAAATGTAAAAATTGTCATAATTACTATAACTAAAAGGATAAAGAAGATAAAACAAGGAAACTCAAACTAGGTTCAGGGATACAAAGTGAGAGTTTTTCAAGGATGTGACATTCAAAATCAGAATGATGAATGAATAGATGGTAATATGTCCAAATAACAAAGATCCTACAGAAAGAAAGCATGGCCTGTCCAGAGAATGGAAAGAAGAAACCCACTATAGCTTAAATGGAAGAGGGAAGAGGAAATGGTAGAAAATAATTATTGAAAATTAAGCAGAGATAGTTCAGGGCCATGTAGAC
>NW_017732038.1:36962-37932 GCF_001890085.2 Hipposideros armiger
GGAGGGGGGATGTCACTTCAAGGGGTAAAAAGTATAACCATTGCACTGTGTTGTACAGCTGAAACTATTTCTAAAAAATGTGTATTTCATAATAAAAAATAATTTAATAAAAAATGATATCAGTCATTAGTGTGAGGCCTAATCCCATCTGACTGGTGTCCTTATAGCAAGAGTACACTAGGACATACAAAGAGGGACACTCGGCATGTAAGAGAGGAAAGGCCACATGAGGATACAGTGAGAAGATGGCCCCTGCGAGCCGAGGAATGGCTTCCTCAGGAGGAACCGAACCTGCCAACACCTTGATATTGGACTTCCAGCCACAGAACTGTGAGAAAACAAATCCGGTGTTAAAACGCCCAGTTGGTATTTTGTTAAGACAGCCCTAGCCAACTCATGCTCTCCCCTTCCTTTTTTTTCTTTCTTTTCTATTTTTAAACGTTAAGTCTACAATCTTACAACTGGGGATTGTCATGACAATCCATTTGATATTGGAAAGACGATGAATTGTTATTTTGAGAACACTCTAACATGCCATTTCCTGGAAGCTGTTGATTACAGCTAAAATAAATTCAGCGAGGGAAACGAAACATGAGTGTGGGATCATATCTTGCGGCTCTGATTCCAGCAGAGGTCTTATGGAAGCCAGGGGAGTTGGACCTGACTAATAGTTGTACTATCCACAACCCTGCAGTTGCTGCCCTGGGATCGTTCTAATAATTCCTAGCATGATTCCTTTAATAATTAATGCTTCAGTTGTTTTAAATGTTTCAATTCAAAACAGGAAAAAAAAAAAGCCTCGCATGCAGTGTCAGATGTCCAAATTAGAACGCAAAATAGATGTTTTGCAATAATTTACATGGAATTAATCCCATCCCAGAGTTCTGGTAAAAATTAAAAGCTATTTAAAGGCTGAGCTCTGGTAGTTTATGTGTCACTAGACTCCGTCTCTGGAACCATTTTCTTGTAA
>NW_017732038.1:40857-42748 GCF_001890085.2 Hipposideros armiger
TAATATGTAATTCTGTGTTCATCTCAGTTAAGGATAAAAGTTTCCCAGGCCCTCTCCCTTAAAGTGAAATTGACAGACCCTTAATTAGATGTCAAATGTAATGTAAAATATAACATCTTACATTGACATTGTTTTTTTTTTAATATTTTACAATAACTTCTTTAAAGGAGGAGAGTAAATGAATGCAGCATAATATTTAGAAAAGGAAGGAATCCAAGTGAACATTACAGGATTGCAAGCATTTATTCAACATGGACTAACTTTGGAAAATAACGCAAAGTTAAAGGCAGAAAAAATTTCTAAACATGGATCAAATCTAACAAGAATAGAAAAACCCTCGTATTGAGCAAAACCCTTAAGCTATTAGGGGTCACTTGGGAGGGGGTCAGCAGAGATTCACCTCAAGACTCAGGCAGAGACACATTGCTGCTGGGGTAAGGGCAGAAGAAAAACCTCTCAACCACTGAGAGAGAGGAAGGAACCCTTCTTGGGCCTAAGATTCTCTACTAGCCGACAGAGGTATCACTCCTACTGCTACTGAGGGAGAAGCAGGAAAGTCCTTCCCAAGGTCAACCACAGGCACAAGGAGGAGTTTGGATGCCATGCAATGGAGGGGCGGGGACACAGGGAAATGCACACCCCCGGGCCCAGCTGCACAGGGCCTGCCTAACACTGAGTGCGGTCAATCAAACAGCGGTCAAAGCCATGTGGTGTAGGGTGGCAGGCTCAGCAGTCAGTTAAATCTAAGGTAGCTTCCGGCAGTTTAGGAGCGCCACACCAGGGCGTTTTCCTTGGGGAAGAAGGCTCCAGGCAGTTCTGAAAGTGAAGAGGTCATTTTAATGCCTCTCCCACCCTCACGCCTCTGTATCTAAGGTGTTCTCTCATCAGATGTCTGGCTGTTGCTCTCTACCTCCACAGACTATAGGTGTCCTGTTTGGCTGTAACTTCACTGTGATCCAGAAGGTTAAATGCAAGAGGGACCAGGACATTTTTGTACACCTAAGCAGAATTAACTCTCAATCCTCTAGGTCTCCTTTACCTGAGCTGCCTGAAGCTGGAGGATGTAGCAACCAGGCCCACCTGCAGATGCCGTTAGGAGAAAGATATGTCCTGTCCAAGAATGGTCAGGGTGGAACCCTGAAGTTTAGTTAGATTTGAAAGCTCGTCGACAGATTCTAATTGGCAACCTTACCCAGCTAAACCACAGCAAGCCTCATGCTGAAAGGCTCACAATAATATTATGTGACAGTTTGGAGAAATTTCTAGTCACTTTTGAGCTTGCATTTATATCCATGTAACAGCTTGGAATCTTGGGCGAGTTCATGGCATTAATTAGAAATATGCGTAATAATGCTGTTATTTTGAATGAAGAAAGCACTCCTACAAATTATTGAAATTGTTTCACACTATTCATTAATCTTATTTAACACAATAATTATAAATATTTTTATGAATCTTGTTTAGTTACAGTAGAAGGGGAGAACCAATTGGAATTGAAAAGACGAGGGTCTCCTGTTGCTGCTTTTGGCATTGGTGCCGGGTATAAAGAAAGCTAGACACATGGAATATCATGGAATAAGGAAGTTTTTTCAGCCATTATTGCTGTAGTTCAGTTCTCACTGAGAAAGTGTGCTTGACAGGTAGAGCTGGTCTTACTGAATTGAAAGTAGTAGTGCCGAGGCTCCAGTGCCCCCCTGATTTGATTGATCATATCCATGGTGAGTTATGCATCATTTGTGTTTTAGCACCTTGGTGCAGCACAGCAGCACGGACTAACCTCTCCTGACACTGGCAATCCTTGGCACATAGGAAGCAGAAGCAATAGTCATACTGAGTTTCAGGGGTGGTACGTTTTTTTCTATTAGCAATTTTTAATTTTCAAACAAAAGTT
>NW_017732038.1:45088-48510 GCF_001890085.2 Hipposideros armiger
TTCTAATTTAATATTTGGGAAATATTTTGAAATTGATTAAAATACCATAGACACATTCACTATTGATTTATAAAATTATAATTCCATTACCATTCTCCCCTCTACCCCAAAAGATAGCTTACAAAAAAAAAATAGTACCTGGAAAAATACTGTTTACTTATTGTCACTGAAAGGCTTGTGGTGCGTTTCTTTAGAGAGGATTAATGACATGCCTGACCAAAGGGGGTATTTAGCTAGAAATATCACCCTTGAGTTAAAGAACATTTAGTCTAATTTGTCTTTCTTTTGTTAATGGGGAATTCATGGTCAGTGGGGATTAATAGTGCATTTTGCAATTTATTCTGCTTAATTCTTGCTTGGTCTAATAGCACCTGCTGTGCTACTCTGTAGAGATTTAGAGAAAGCTACTACATTAAGCAACCCTGCTGTGATGTTTCCAGTGTTTAGGGGTCTAATGTATTTCTGCAACATATATCCACAGGTGTCTGGTGAATATTTATCGATCTGTGGTAAGTTGGTTGCAGAGAGAAATAGATTTCTACCAATGTATTATAGACTTGAATTATTTTTTAATCACATCTTCCATCATTAGAACTGTAACCTGCCACAATGGTGCTCCTTAGTTAATGACCTAATTTTTATGAGATCCTTTTAATAATTTCCTTTTATCCCATCTGTTTGTTTATTGCCTCACATAAAATTATATGAGCTAAAGATAAGATTAAAGAATGGTGGATAGGGTAATTAAAAACATGCCCACCAATCTAAGACTTTTAAATGGTGAATAAATTGGATGAGAAATCTAGCAAACACAGAAGGGTGTGTGTGTGACATTTTCATACGGTGAAAGTTTTACTTTGTAAAGTTCTATACCATGGAGATTTCCCTTTTAATTTACTAGTCAAGAAATGATACTCAGCAATCCCTTTACTCTTGTAATGTAGTAGAGTGAGTCTGCCATGATCCAGACAATTGGACCAAGGCTGTGATTATCAGAGAGGATTTATTAAAGGGCAAAAATCATATGAGCAGGGTTGTTTGAGGCAATGTCAATATCTTCACCACACGCCTGATAGGATTGAGAGATGATTGAGTAATTTCAAATATATGTGCAGTGTCTCCCTCTGGGAAAATCATATTACTTTCCCCTTTCTTCTCTTCTCCCATGCCCCGGCCCTATTGATATCCAAACTGGCCATGTTCCATGTTTTGTTTAATAGAATATGGGCAGAAGTGATTGTGTGGCACTTTCAAGTAGCAGCCTTCAGAGTCGTTCAGTGAGTCAGCCTATCTTTTTTTTCTACCACAAGATCAGTGTGTTCCTAATACAGATGGTTCCTTCAGCTCTGGTCCCAGAATAAATTGAATGTGGAGGGAGCCATTGTTGACCCTGTGTTGTGTTGAATGTGAATGTAAGAAAGAAGCAAATCATTGTGTTGTGAGCTATGTGAAATACAGGCACTTCACCACTTACAATCAACTGTCAGTGTTCAGAGCTATGCGCCAGAACAAAAGCACATTCTCCATATTAAATACTGTATTTCCCCATGTATAAGACGCTCCCACGTATAAGATGCACCTTAATTTTGAGGCCCAAAATTTGAAAAAAAAAAGTATTACGTAAAGTTATTGAGCTCAAGTTTTATTGATCAAAAAAGTCACACAACTCCTCATCACTGTCAACACATCTACAACCACTGTATAAGATGCACCCAGTATTTAGACCCCAAATTTTTCAAAAAATGGTGTGTCTTATACATGGGGAAATATGGTAATAACTGTGTAACTGCCAGTGGTGAGTCATATATAACATAAACATTTCCCAACTAAGTATTTGGGAAATGTATTCACAGAACAATAATGATAATTTGAGATTTAGTATATGCTTTAATTAAAATAGCACAAAGTATATTCTTGGAAAATTGATAAGAAAAACATGTAACCAAATTACCATTACTATAGTAAAACTGCAATAAACTTTAAATAGTTTAATGGTTGCATTTCTAATAGTTGTGTTTATAAGAAAATATATGTAGTGAGCTGGATTTTGTCCCAAAGAATGTCCACATCCTAATCCCTGGAACCTGAATATTACCTGATAGGGCAAAGAGTTAATATGACCTTATATGGCAAAATATGGGATTACATTAAGGATGTTGCAAGGAAGCATTTATACTGGATTACCTGCTTGGACTGTTAATGCAATCATGTTTTCTTATATTAGAGGGGCAGAGGCAGTTTTGAAATAGGCAACTGGGAAGAAGATTATGCAGAAACAGATGCAGCCACAAGCCAAGAAAAGCTGACAGTCGCCAGAGGCTGGAAAATTAAAGGAACAAAATCTCCCTTGGGGCCCTTCAAGGGAGCACAGCTCTGCTGGCAATTTGATTTTGGACTTCCAGTCTCCACAACTGGGAGACAATACATTTTTGTTGTTTTAAGCCACCAAGTTTGTGGTAACCTGTTACTTCAGCCACAGGAAACTAATACAATATATGTAACTGACCAACAATTACCAAATAGACCACCATTTCTGGGAAACTCTTTAAATATTCAAGATAACAGGCCTGGAGATTCTGGTCAAAGGAAATCCACAGTGGGACCCATGTTTGTGTGTTGTTAACAGTTTGCCTAAGGGATGAGTACACTGTAAAGCTGATGATTTTTTGGGGGGGGGAACATCTGGAATAGATAACACACAAACAGCTGCTCAGTGATATATGCTAGCTATTTAGGAACTTGTAGGTAAAATCCCATGTCCCCAGTGATTTGGCACACAACTTCCTAATGTATCTCAGCATTTCTTTATAGAATCACATAAACTTTAAAATGTATTTACTTTTAAAAAAATAATTTCAGAAGAAAAATATAATGAGGAGCCCCCTCACTCCCAGAAAAAAGATGACCAGTCTCTTTCATTGACTACCAGGCTTTTATATTAGTACACTGTGTAAATCTCTCAAAACAGTTCGCATTCATTAATAAGATTATATAGTCTTCAAAACATCTAAAAATCATAAACTATCAAACTTTTCTGTTTCAAATCATATTATTGAGAATGGAAAATCCCATTTTTTTCTGGAAGATCTCAGCTGTTAGGTTCACTTTGATACAGAGAAGCAGCTTTTATTTTTAAGCCCAGCTTCAGAGCTTCAGATAAAGGGTTTGGACACACAATTTTATATTTTCCTAACTTGTAGTTTCCAAGGAAATGGGACTTTGAGTCCCACTTCTTAGCCTTCTTTGTTCTGTTCCAAACAGAACAAAGCTTTATTTAAATTTTTTCCAAACTCTACGCTTTCTACCAAATCCTGTTATACCCTATGTCTTCCTTTGGGGAAGGATTATTTGGTTTCTTTGGGGTATTCTTTCTTCCTTGTTGTAATAAGTTAATAATCCTAACCTTTTTGGACTCTAGATTG
>NW_017732038.1:50165-51174 GCF_001890085.2 Hipposideros armiger
TAGTGTTTCATGATGGCAGGTTGAGCCGACTAAGACAGAGGCTCATGTTTGTACTGGTAGATGTGACGATGTGTACAGTAGAGAAGCTCAAACATTTGTTATCTTGATTGCTATTAGTATCCTTCTTGATAGAATTTCAGCATTCCCATTCTCATGGACTCCATTCTGATCCATGTCAGTTTAGAAATTTCAGGTCTATCAGTATTTACAATATGTGTTATTGCATGCCTTAATTTCTAGGGATCATCATTCCAAAAGAGATGCTTGCTCACTCCCCTTTTAATGTTTTTATTCTGATCAGCATATAGTTCATACACGAGTCTAATTAAAATCTAAGCAAACTGTAACCCTGCATCTTTGTATTTGCTTTTATATGGATATGAAGAATAAGATAATTATCTTACCATAATGGCAGTAACAATTCATAGAAAAACTCACACTGGCTTTAATGGATTAATTCTCCCCTCTGCCCCCACAGTACTAGTAAATACTTTCAGATTTTAGCTATGCGTTATAGTACAAAAAGTACATTCTATTGCTTTAAAAATATATGCAGTTTGGTTATAGTAAACTTAATTTTTCCTAATTTCATCGCCATTATGTTTATCGTTATAAATGAAGATTTACTACGGATCACCAAGGAATAGAAATACCACTGGTGTTGTTTTGGGATAATTATGTTTGCCCATATATAATCAACTCACACATATCTTACACTCAGATTTATCTAAGATAATTGACAGATGAAGTATAACATATGCGCTAAAATAAAACAGTCATACTTATTCCCAGAATTTACATGCAGTGTGTAGTTCTGACAAACTAACATAAAACGTGTTCATGACCAGAGTGACAAGTCAAAATCATTCCCTACAAGCAGATTGTTTGATTTTCAGACTCAATGATAGAGGCACTATTTTCAGTTTATACTTAAATGAGGCACAGAGATCCTGACCTTGAATTCCTTCTGTTTTCTGAAGATGTGGTTTCTCTCCTTTACCATACACAG
>NW_017732038.1:51405-54463 GCF_001890085.2 Hipposideros armiger
AGTTCCTGGTAACCATTGATCTGTACCCTGTCCCTGTAGTTTTGTCTTCTCTGGAATGTCATATAAATGGAATCATACAATATGTTCTCTGTTACTAAGCAAAATGCTTTTGGAGACAGATGGGAGAGATGATATTCTATTTGAGGTGTAGAATGTATGGAATTTTGAACAATTCCAGCCTGTTTGTTGTATCTTGAACATTAAGTACATGCATATGTTACAACTAGTTGTAAGGTAAAAGACTGGATAAATAGGAGGCAGAATCATGAAGGCTAATATTAAGTAGCCTTGTATTTATCCAATAGCTTTTTGAGAATCATTGAATGTTTCAAGCAGAAGAATAAAATGGTCATATTTATATTTTAGAAAAACGCTATGTTGGTAGCAGTGAGGATGGCCATGAATAATTTGAGAACAGAAGCTTTGAGGAGGAAATTAGCTGTAGCAGTGGGAAGATGATGAGGACCTACAAAATGACCGTAATGGTGACGATAGAGAGAATGGATTCAACACATATTTAGGAATTAATGACAATGTTTTTATTATTTGAGTGATAGAGTGTAAAATACGCTTTTATTTTATGAGGAGCTAGATAGAAACGGCATCTTTCATTGGGAATGAGGACATGTTAATGGGCCTTCCAAGATAGGAAACCAGATGGATATAGGGAGTATAGAAAAAAAAAAAGGTATGTTATTATTTTTTACAGTGTGTGAAAGAAATCTAATTTCTAAGCATAATCAGTTTGCAAAGAAAATACTTTTAATTTTACTGTTTTTCACTGTAATGAATCTACAGGTCTTTTGAAAAGCATGGCAATTATCTAAGAGGAGGGTAAAATTCAAGAGTTTGGTATCTGAGATTTTTTTGCACAAATGAGTGAGGCCATTTATTTGTCCAGTTATTCATCTCTGCCTAGACTTAGTTTCTGAAATGATGACAGGCATTTGGCAAAACACAGAAATAATAAGAGAAAACTTGGAAGAAGCCCTTTGGTTTTGTATCACATAAGGAATAGTTTGCACATAATGTATGTAACTGACAAAAGTGCGTATATCAGAAATGGGTTAGAAGCAGAAAAGAAATGCATTCAAATCTATGTAATTGAGTTTTTGCAAACCCAAAATACCGGACAAATAAATCGTTTTCCTCCTCCTCCTTCTTTTCAGTCCAGTTGTTATCTCTGCAAGCCCCCATCCTTGCATGACTTCTGACTCCCTTGTCATTTGTTTGGAGTGATACCTGTTATCTTCGCTGTATAACATTGGGTTGTTGGAAAAGTCATGACACATTTTTGTAACAAAAAACATAAAAAAAATACGTCATAACTTTTCTGACAACCCAATATATCATTCTAAAAGTAGTGGCTTCAGACAGCCATTTTCATTTGCTCAGTATTTTGAGATCTTTTATGGAGCTGCAGTTATAAATGATGTTTTTGCTGGGTGGGAGATTTGTGCAGCAGGTCGCTTAGACTTTAACTTCAACCCTAATTTACATCTTCTACTTTTAATCACTAGAAAGGTATTTTGAGTTTCATATTCCACTATTTGTGTCCAAAAACCCCATGGAGAAAGCAGTACTACTTATTGCATCAACAATAAGCCTTAATAGTATGACCTTTTAAGCTAACCCTTCCACTTCTTTCTTTGTGCAAATTTTCACTGATAACTCCTGCAGAGATTTTTTTTTTAAGATTTTTATTGAGGAATTGGGGGGATGGGAACAGCACTGGGGAATTGGGGGAAGGGGAACACACAAGTTGCTGTCGNTCAGCGGTGTATGAAAACTGGGCATATATGAAAGAAGAGAGAGCCAGGCATTGTGCCTGGAAAAGTTAGAAGCAGAAAAAGCAAATTCAGACCCCAAAGTATTGGAGCAACTGAAGCCCGAGCGTGTGTTAGAGACTCAATGACTCTAGAATAGGTAGACTATCAGCAATGTTAAGGGCACATACAGGAATAATGTTTTGTGTGATTCCATTTCCATAGCAAATTGTTCTTTTAACATTGTGTTGTTCTATAGTTAGATTATATTTAAAAGCAAGCTTGCAAGTGGAGAAATATTATCTCTCTACTCCGGCCTACTTTTCTGTATGTATGAGTGACAGTTTATAATAGTGTTGACTATGCAGGAATTAGAGTAGTGATGTGTCATTAATACATATAAACTCAAAATTCTCATAGGGTCTTGGAATCCTTTCCCGACTCGGCTGCATATCCATGGGGAGTATGTCATCGCTTACAGTAGCACATGTAAAGTGCAAATTACTGATGAGCCTGAGCGAAACACAAACTCAAACCTACGACTGCTTGTGTGATCTCACCCTGCTGCTACCACATGGCATGCTGTCCACATCCTGTTCTTTTGTTGCTGTTGCTATTTTGTGAGATGTAAAAGCTGTGGCAGACCTTACCATTAAGTTCAATGAATCTAATCATCAGAGAAGACTCTCAAGGCTACCTAGTTCAATATGTTAGCAAAGAGCAGATTCTCTGTGTTGGATCCATCAGAAGTTGGGAGAGTTGTTTTTCACCTCCTACCCCCATATGCCTGAAGTTATGAATACTTACTTTACTTTCTCATACTTTGGCTTCATCTACTTGTTAGATGTTTCTTGGACTTAACGTCAAGTCCAAATCTATTTCTCCATAGCTACTACCTCAGTGCTCACTCTGTTCTCTGAAACTACACAGAATACATCAAACATGTCTTTGCTTTGCAGATTTTTAATAATTTTAAGAAGTCATCTCTCGATTCTCTATCTAAATGTTCTCATTTCCTAATTCCATATATGGGGTTCCTCCAAAGTCTTCTAACACGAGGTTTTAGTGTTCATTTTTTGAGTGAATAAATAGGGCATAATTTAGATCCTCTATCCTCTTTCTTCTGGATTCCATATAACATTTTCATGTTTCTCTTAAAATACCATGCCTAGAATGAAGCTTTATGTCCCAGACTTTTTCTGAATATCCTAGAATTGAGCAAAAGTATAGGCTTCCTTGTTATGGAATTCATACTTCTCTTATGTAACCTAAGATATCATTTTGGGGGCCAG
>NW_017732038.1:60133-64552 GCF_001890085.2 Hipposideros armiger
TTCCCGGGCGAGGCAGATCAGTCGCCGGCTTCTGGACGGGCGCTCACTGCGGCTGCTGGCCGCTCACGCTGGCTGCTGGCTACACACTGTAGTTTATGGCAGCCCACTGTCACAGGGGCTGCAGCCTATGTCGTCGCTGGCAACGCACGGCAGCCCAGCTCCAGGTTGAGCTGTTGTTCAGCATCTTAGCTGTAGAGGGCAGTGTCATTGGCCCTCATATGTGGCATTCGAACCAGGGCCCTCTAGCGTCCCAAGCCAGTTCTTAACCATTGCGCCATTCGGCTGGCCGGAGATTTTTAAAATTAGTGGGCAAGGATATCTTATAGTTGCTGAATACTCTTGCTTGGAATGACTGAAGTTTCAATGGAAGTAAATCTTCTTAGCCACTATGTTGATATCTCAGGCTTCTGTTATCAAAAGCTGATCATTGAAATACTTATATAAAGCAAGCTGATTTATGAAATGTATTATTTAATATTTATGTGAGTTCAGTAGTCCTATAGTCAGAGGATGAAAAGAGTTTTGAGGAAAATGCATGGATCCAATTTGACTTATAGTTCTCCTAATGGAAACGATAATATGTGAATTAGATAAATTAAAAAATTTTTCACTTTCCACTTTTTTCCCATGACCTCATGACTGGCATGTCTGTTGCATGATGGGGTAGAATGGGTTTTCTAGGAGAAAGGAGCATTCACGACCTGGAGAAGGGCTAGGAATTGGAAGCAGGTACATCTTTGGTACACCTGGCCTTGAAGAATATAAACATAGAGAATATCAGCATATTCAGTGTCAAAGTCTTTTCCAAGAATAAGGGGGAGGACCTAGTTAAGGACAGTGTGTGTATTTGCATAAGTTTTTAGGTAAGAGGTGAGGTGATTGGAGGAAGGAAACGCCTCACAGACTAGAAGTTGAGTTTTTTCTTCTTATTTGAAAGAGAGGCCTCAGAATAGCTGTATGGAGTGAGAAAAATAATAAGTGATGTAAATATGTTTGGGAAATAGTTGCAGGTTTGAATAAGTCTTGCTCTAAATTCTGTATTTATATCCCTCCCTCCCCCCCACCCCCTTTTTAAAAATGAAGACCACCAGTGAAGACAGCCTGGGCTGTTCTCTCCTTGACATTGCTCTGTGGCAGGTTTATTGTTGTGATTTAGTTCACCTCACTAAAGATTAGCAAAGGTATGCTACAGAGGGAAATCTTCCCTGTTCCTCTTTTAAGGAATAACAAGGAAACCCAAGGAAAGGTGAGGCTGAGGAGGGTGACCCCCCCCCCAAGCCCCAAAGCAGAGCAGGATTGCAGAGTGGGGCTGAGGTGAGGTAAGAAACTCTAGGTAAAAAAAGTAAATGGTGACAGATTGAAAGAGGGAAAGAAATAAAGATGTATCCCAGGAAGACCACCAGAAGAGAGAAATGTGCTTGTGAATGGAAAATGGATGGTCAGAGTAGAACCAAGAAGAAAACTCTGTGTCTCAACCATAGTGCTTACAATAGAATGGCAAGAAGGATAGTGCTTCTTTCAGGCAAAGATTATTCATTCTTACATCCTTTCTTCATTTGTTATTAAAATTTTCCTGTGGAAGGAAACGTTCTGCTCCATCTGGGAGCAATGTTTGGAATAGCTTGTGTTTGATGAAATGAGATGTGAGAACCTCTTGTAAAAGAGAACAACAACCAGCATCTGCTTTGTAATAAGCAGTTGATTTAATCTTATGGCTCATGGAAACAGCCTAGGAAGACTGTATTTTTGCCTTTATCACTGCATTACTTGATTGTAATAACCTGGTCTTATTACTTGTCTGTGCCCACCCCTAAAAGGAGCCCTTTGAAGGTAGGAGCAGCTCTTAGAGTCATTTGTATTCTCTGTGCCCAGCATGATATCATGCACAGCATTATAAATGTTTGTGTAAGTGCAAATGTACCCCTCCTTCTTACTAACATGGGGAGAGAACGCATAGCAATATCCTTTATAGGTTTTGCTTTTATTTTACATGGATAATATATATCCTGGGGAGGAAAAAAAAATGATTTTCTGTTGGTCTCTCTTGGTTGGGTTCTGTTGGTTCTTTTCTTCTACAGCTTCAAAGAACTCTACAGAGATATAACTTCCCCTGTAAACTCAGTTTTAACTGGATCTTACGCCAATCCTGATCAGGTAGGAAAGACATCAGCAGCTACATCAGCACTGATTAGTCTAGAGTTACATGTGTTGCTTTAGAATTGATATACTGTGAGTGACCTTGACTTCTAAGTTTAGCAGGAGTAAAGGGAAAGGAGGTTCTTTTTCAGAACCTTATACTTTAAAGACTCGTTTTGACGTGTCTGGGAATTCTCTGATATGAAAGCTTTGGACTTTTTAGGTTATACAGGGATTTCCTATTGTTAGAGTATTTTAAACAACATTTACTTTGAGACATTTTTTGCTGCATTGCAGAATTCAGAGTTTTTTATTTGGAAGCCTGAAACACTTGGTGGAAGCTATATATTAGGGAATAGGAAAGAATTTAAAAACATGGCACTCATATCCTTCGGAATTAAGGTGGCTACTAGATACCTGATAACTAAGTTGTCCATTTGGAAACCAAAAATGAAGTTGAAACTGTTAAAAATACACAATATTCTTTAATAATAGCATACAGCACTAAATTTCAAATTAGCCATTAACAGCTAATTACAGTATCATTTACTTGTTACATATTTTATTAATCTGTTGGCGGTAAACTTGAACATGGTTGGGGGCAGGAGTTAAGAGGTGGAGCAGCTGCTAGCTTTTTCCTTCGTGACACTTGGAAATGCTTTCTTTATGGTCACTTCTAGCTTAAATTTATGTGGCTCGCTTAAATGTCAAACAAGCTAAGTGGTGCATTTCATTAATGAAAAATTAATGAAAACCTTGGGCTGGCACGTACCACTTGTTTACAATATATATAATTCATTAGGAAGGCATCCGTCAAGTAAGGGCCTTGGCATGGGTCTGGTGGCATTGTAAGTAGGTTTTATTCTCTTCCTTCCAGTTAATGAAAGTGCAAGGCTGGGAAAAATTCACATAAAACAGATTTAATGAGTCTTTGGGGGAAGTTTTACAGAATAGGGTACATGAGTCATAAATATCACATGTAAAATCTATTTGGCACAAATTATTTAGGACTGGAAATGGCTATAATTTCATTTTATAATAAAAAAGTGCCCAAGTGCTTATATCAGGAACCTAATTCCAGGCAAAATTCCCACATTCTTTTTAGAGCCTTGTCATTAAATAGGCTCATGCTTGAACAACCACTTTAGGATTTTAGAAAACTAATCTACTTCACCCCAAATGGAGGTGAAAATGGGGACCACATCCCTGAATATGGGGCATAGTCAGTTATTTTCTAAAAGTTTGTAGAAAACAAATATCCTTTACTTTTATATATATGTTTATTCTTTGACCCTGACAATCTGATTACAAAAGATGGTAGGGAAAATAAATTAAATCACTTCAGAAAAATGTTTTATTTCTGCACAAGTAATGGTCCTTCAATATTTAAAAAAAGCTGTGACAGTATCATTGGTCTCCTCTGCTTTTATCACTCTCACTTTCTTGCTCAAATTTTTCCTCACTTTCACTATTATTGTTTTTGCAAGGCATGGTAATAAGTACTGGAGGGAAGATGAACTATTGGTCATATAGGTTCTATGGGGACAGGGACTCTGTTTTTATTCAACATCATTTTCTCAGCACACACAGAAGGGCTTGATACATAGGTGGGACTCCCAATGTGTGTTTAAAAAATAAAAAAGAGTGGCTCTTGTCCTGAAGTGTTTTTTGTTTTTTTTTGTTTTTTGGTTTTTTTCCCTAGTGGAGATACGGAATAGTCACCTATAAGCATAATGTATAGAGTTGATTGCTGTGATAGTTAATATTACGTATCAACTTGACTGGCCTGAAGGGATGCCCATATATCTGGTAAAATATTACTTCTGGGTATGTCTGTGAGGGTGTTTCTGGAAGAGATTATCATTTGATTCAGTAGAGATAAAGAGAACTACCCTTACCAGTGTAAGTGGGCATCATCCAATCCTCTGGAGATCCAAATACAATGAAAAGGAGAAGGAAGGGTGAATTTCCTCTCTTCTCTTCTTGAGAGGAGACATCCATCTTTTTCTGCCCTGGACATCAGAACTTCTGATTCTTTAGCCTTTGGATTCTTGAACTTAACTAGTTGTTTCTCCAGTTCTTAGGCCTTGACCTCAGACAAGGTGTTACTCTATTAACTCCTCTGTTTCTCAGGCCTTTAGACTTCTGCATTATACCACCAGCTTTCCTAGTTCTCCAATTTGCAGGCAGCAGACTGTGGGACTTCTTGGCCTCCATAATCACTTGAACCAATTCCTATAACAAATCACCTCTCTCCCTCCCTCCCTCCCTCCCTCCCTCTCT
>NW_017732038.1:64710-74003 GCF_001890085.2 Hipposideros armiger
CTCTCTCCCGCCCTCCCGCCCTCTCTCTTTCTTTCAGTCTTCCCCAGAGAACTTTGTATTGGTTGTATATCTCTGGAAAACCCTAATAGTTACCAAATGATAAATCATATTATGTGAAGTATGAATTTGAGCACACAGAACAATCTCTTCTGGCCTTCACCACTGGAGAGAGTGGGATTTCTCTTGGTTCTTGGAGAGTGGGGTTACTTCCTAATTGTTCTTTAGTATCAACACCTCTTTGTGGCAGAAACTCTCTCCATTGCCTGACATGTGACATACGTATTCCTGGATCTATAAAGAGGGAGATATGGAAATAAAGAAGGAGGGACAAAAACAGAAGGAGGGTGAATTTACAGCACTCAAATCAGAACTTGTAATATTTGTGTAGGTGAGAGAGATTGAGGACTTTGGGTATAATGGAGGAGAGGGTTGAGGAGGAGAGGTTGGGTGCGGGAGACCAGCTCCCGCAGGTCCAGGGGTTCCCTCCAGTGGAAGGGGAGTGGGCAAGAAGAAAGGAAAAAACGCGCGGAGACACAGGAGTGCTTTTTCAAGAAGAAGTGTCTCACTTTATTTTACAGCATTCCCCTTTTTATACTGGGTAGTTTAACAATTGTTCCATTAGTATCAGGGCTTTACTTCCTCATAATTCTTATGCTCCAGGGTACAGCTATACCTTTTCTATGTTAAAGATTAACTTATCCCAACTACGCCCAAATCCCTCCACCTCCAATGACTGCGACCAAGGCCTGAACCTCTACATAATTGCCAAAAGGATGGTTACCATGACTACCCAACATTTATTCTAAAAACTATTGTCTAAACAGGATCTTAAGATTTACAGGGTGTGCCCTTTGACCTTTACTAAGAGACTAGTAGTGTGACTAAAATTGCCTTTAGTGTATAAAATATAACTATTGTGATATATCTATTAGGGTGTAAGATCTTCGTTCTACTGGGGGGCATCCAAAGGGGAATTTAAATTCTTTAAGATATAAAGCAGTATCTGTTTCTCAGTCAGAGCTTCAGAACTTGTCACAATTGCAGTGTGTTTGGCCATGTCAGATACTGAGTCGCAGACAGCTCCCGGCAGCTGGGAGGACATAAGCACAGTCTCTGGGGCCAGACTTCCTATGTTTAATGTCAGCCACTATCACTGACCATCTTTGTAAATCGGGGCAAGGTGCTCCAGCTCACTCTGCCTCTGTTTCCAAGGTTTTTAAAATGAAAATAATAGGGCTGGCCAAGTGGCATGTTGGTTAGGAGTTGGCTTGGTACACCATCTCTGAGCAGCAGGGCCCCAGTTTGTACCACACATGAGGGCCAGTGACACTGCTTCCTCTACAGCTAAGATGGTGAACAACAGCTCGACCTGGTGCTGGGCTGCCCTGAGTTGCTGGTGATGGCATAGGCTGCAGTGGGGCTGGCCGGCAGGGGGTGTGGGCTTTTGTGAGCTGCCGTGAGCCGCTGTGAGCAGCTGTCCACTGACCAAAGAGCAACTGCCTCACCTGGGAAGAAGGCAATGATAATACCAACATGAGCCAGGGAAGCAACATCCTCCACAACTAGACTGAAGAACAAAAAGGACAGCAACTTGTCTTTTCCCCTTCCCCAATTCCCCAATAAAATCTTTTCTAAAAAATGAAAATAATAAAAATATCTCCTTCATAGTGTTGCCAAGAAGATTAAATTAATATAAAGTGCTAAGCACAATATCTGCCACATATTGAGTGCTATAGTCATGTTTATTCAATACGATTAATGTATTTGTGGAGAACTCAGATATTGTGTGGCATAATGAAACTATTCAATGTTTAGAATAGAGATGAAAAATGATAATGGAGGGATTACAGCAAGGGGGATTTGGCAGCAACATGTAGGAAGGACTGACGGATTAAAAAGTATGGACAGAGAGGTATTTGGTGAAAACCTTCAGCAGTCAAGGAAGGAAGGACTTGGAGTTTCTGATTCATGGTTGAAATGGTGGTGGCACTTTTGCTGAACATTTAGAGGGGTAAATACTTGCATAAAACAGGGCGGAGGGGTGTCCCCACATAAGGGATGAGGCCTGTTGTCATTAGAATAGTCTTCCTACCTTTGCTTCCTCTCACTTGTTGCTTTAAATAGTGGGCTTACAGCTCAGCACATCCTGCATTTCAGAACCTTTGGGTAATGCCAAAGATATCTCAAACATGGCTGCCTGTGGAGACACTGATGCCTAAGGGATCTAGGACTAGAAATGGTCATTTCATTGATATCGGTTATAGGTTAGGCAGCAGGAACTTTAAAAGCTTCCCAGGTAATTCTCATACGCAGCAAGTTAAATAACCACTGAAAATGGAACAATTTGTTTTGCATTCCTTTTGTCTTTGCTTTCCTCTACCATGTTTATACAGCTCCCTACTACACTGTATTTATGTGTCTTTGAAATGTCAAACCAGCTGGTACCCTGAATCTCCTTTTTCTCTACTGTTCAAATTTCCTTTTAGTAATTAGGAGAATTAAATGCTGAGAGCTGTG
Organism: Hipposideros armiger; assembly: GCF_001890085.2. Lineage (NCBI taxonomy): Eukaryota > Metazoa > Chordata > Mammalia > Chiroptera > Hipposideridae > Hipposideros > Hipposideros armiger. The sequence goes on from NW_017732038.1 coordinate 67,228, forward strand.
CTAATTGAGTTTTCCTTTATTTGTTATGAAGGGCTTATGTAATTTTGATATTTGCCTTACAGAGGATGTATGCCCCAGATTCGGGAGATAATGCATTTGAGTTGAACCACATTCATGATAACAGTATGAATATTTAGATCCATATGGGATGCTTTCAATTGTTCAGTGGGTTTTAGGAACCCACAAATTTATCAGGTGAGATCATTAAACTAAAAATACTTCCACAGTTGGAGTCAAACAATGAATTTTTAGTATAATTTTTCTGTCTCTTTTCATCGTTATTCTACTTCAGAATCAATGCTTGGATTATTTTGGTGGTAGGAGGAGAGGGACTTTCACTGAAGGGCATCACGAGGTGGTGAAATACGGAGAAGAACAAATACTGTACTAGATGTCAAAAACTGGTAGCCAGAGGGCTGCATCCCACACACAGACATGTCCTGTTTTCCCCACATCATCTAGGTCTGCACAGGGTTTTAGATTTGAGTTAATTGAAAGCATTAAAAGTAGGATGCCAATTTATGTTAAATCTCAAATTCCAAATTTTTGTAAATTGAGCATTTGGTCATTCCCATAAGACACCAATAAGCTGGAGCTGAGTACGATCTTTAGATGTGAGCTCATGGACTTCTTTTTTGCCAAATTGATTGTAAGTACCCTAAGGGTGAGTCTTATTCTGCTTTGTGATATTTCCTCTGGCATCTTGCAATGTGGTTGACTGAGGAATCGATGTTGGTGATGATTTTTTTTTTTTAGATGGAACAAGGTAGTATGGGTTAGATGATAACATTACCTTTTGGCGTATTTGGATTTCACAGGTGATGAAGGCATTGTCTCCTGCCTTGCTTCTCGCCTCTGTTATTTTCTTAGCAGGATGCCATGAGAAATGCAGTCTCGATGAAGGATTTCGAAGTCTCCACCTTGCTGAGTTGAAATCCACTCTCACTACCACTCAAGTAAAGGTCTTAACTGTCCAAGCAGTATCACTGCAAGCTAACGACATAAGAATGGCAGCTGCCAACCTATACACTGTCTGTCATCATCAGGAAGCTGATAGTCATCCCCAGACTCACTGAAACAACAGGATCTCAGGACCTCGCCAGATGGGGCTCAGGCTATAGAAGACAGGAGGAAGCTTCTTTATGTGATTTGAGGGTGCCAAGTGCCACATCTCTTCAAAAGAGAGGCCAAGGCCTGCCAATCATGGCAATCATTGTAATGCAAAAAGGTCACATAGGCTGGTCTTTGTGTATCAGAAATGCCAACCTTCTGTCAACGATGAGGTCAAAAATCTGTACTAGATTAAAAGCATTTGCGCCAGGAGCTTCACACTTCCCCAAGGTCAGTGTCAGTGCCAATCAAAACTCATGTACAGAATAAAAGTTAACTTCTACCTAAACTTACATGAAATAGCTTTTTTGCTTTGATTTTTTTCCCACTAAATAAGCCAGCCCTCTGTAACTTTATCATTAAACTGTTTGTAAATAATCTTCTAGTGTTCTATGCAAACAAATGTGGTGCCATTTTGTCTAAACCAGTTATTTCCGAACTTGAGGGTACAGCATTCTCAGGGAGTGCTTGTTAGAAGACATATTGCAGAGATCCACCCCCAGATTTCTGAGTCAGTGAGTCTGGGATGAGGTTCAAGAATTTGTATTTCAAATAAATGATCAGGTGGTGCCAATGCTACTGGCCTAGGGACCACACATTGGGAAGCACTGTTCTCGATGGTCATAGAAAAAGGAGGAAAAAATGATGCTAAAGGATTGTGCGCCACACACATATATAATAGGAATGTATTACAATTGTTGGCTTTTATTTAATTCCAACTTTTTTTTTCCTTAAAGTTTTTGGCTGTTCTTGTTGGCATTCTTTGAGCAAACAACATTACTACTATGTATCTTTATAGCCAGATGTTTTCTAGCATTAAGCTAAGGGAATTTCTACAATAGATGGTTACACATGCATACAATCACACACATTTAGGTACAGGGAAGGAAATGCATTTTGCATTGACACTTGCATTGACATATTAAGATGAAATAATAATAGTGGTAACACTTCCTGGACCAAATAACAGGAAGAGCAAAATGAAGTACTTAATAGGCTATGTAGCTTGGGGGCTTTCAAAATCCATTCTTCCTTATTTTTACCCTGAATGGGCTTCTCCACTGACCATGGTAGTCGCTTCCTTCCTTGATGTCTCCCCTGGAATGAATAAACAGGAACTCAAATTTAACATCTATGCAAATGAATACTTGATCTTTTTCTTCCAAAGCTGTCCTGCTCCAGGGTCCTCACAATCTTATAATATGGTATCTCCAACAACCTTTTTTTAATACTAGAAAAATAGGTGTCATTCTGGGCATTTCTGTCTGGTACAACTCATCCATTTATTGGTTCTATTGAATCTCTTGGTAGACTCGACTTGTAAAGTATATCCAAATATCTATTTCTTTGTGGCTCCCAGCAGCAATACTGAACAATAATTATCTTTCCCCATGACTGTTACATAAACCATCTCAACATTCCAAGAATTTTAACTTTCTGTCAATTTATGTTTTCTCCTTTAAAATTTTCTATTCCTGTTCTTTTTATTACAGGTGACCCTTTGTATCTGAGGGTTCCACATCTGTGGATTTAACCAAAGGCAGAAAAAATATTTGGGGGAATATGTGACTTTGTTGCTGACCTGTACTGTGTAGTTAGGCCTAGGAAGGTTGCATCTGTAGGAAACATGTACACACTTCTTTTTCTTGTCTTTATTCCCTAAAACAACATAGTATAACAACTACTTATATAGCATTTGCATTGTATTAAGTGTTATCGGTGCGTAGACATGATTTAAAGTAAATGGGAGGATGCATATAGGTTATATGCAAGTACTATGCCATTTTATATAAGGGACTTAAGCATAAGAGGAATAGAATGATAGAGATAGATACTGTAAGTGGTATTTATTGTTTTGTTTCATTGCATTTGCAGTTGTAATTACTGGGGTATAAGAGGCTTAATAAGAGGATGATACATCATCCTCTGCCTAAATTCCTTCAGTAATTTTAGTTTTTGTCTCTCGATATTCTTGTATTTGCAGAGGAAATGACTGCGAATATATATGCCTGCTTTTGTTTTTTCTGCTCCTTTTGCTTGACTATACTTTTAATTCTGTGATGAACAGTGACAAGAAGAGAAAGCACCCCTGTCTTTTTTTTTTTTCTGCTTTAAAGAGAATGTTTTTAAAGTTTCTCTCTTTAGATATGAGTCATGCCACAGGCTAAGGTAAATAGACTTTATTAGGCTAAGAGAGTTTCTTTCTTATACCTGGGTGTTGATGTTTATCAAGTAAGTTTCTTTAGCTATTGAGATAATTAAGGGATTTAGCCAGTGCTGGGCACCTTGAGGGGTGAGGAACAAAGTATAAGTAACAGTTCCCAGTGAGATCTAGTTTTTACCCATGGGATCTTTTCAAACACTGTCAGTGAACAACATGTATAGAATAAAGTACTCCATGACTAAATAGTAAACAACAGCAGTTTATACCATGTGTAAAAAGGCACTATCTGTATAGTTTAGTCTACATATATTCTGGTGTGCAGCTTCAGTGAGTTTTAAAAACTTCATCTTTTGAGTTCAGTAAATCTCAAAATTCGTATATAATTAGTGAGAGGCTTGCAGCCCCCTTATTCTATACAAGGCTTTGTCTCTTTGTTTCCCCTCTTGCATCCTATTTTCCATCTCATCCTTTTCCTATACTTAGAATGACTTTCCTATCAGTCCTCACCTTTTGAAGTTTTACCCATCACTTATGGTTCAGTTTAAATGCTTTCTCCTTCCTGAAGTCTTCTCCAATATATAAATCAGTCTCTCCATTCACTGTGATCTTAGGTTAGTTCTTGTTCCTATAATGTTTTCTATCTTGAGCTAATTTAATAAGCATGTATTGTTATCATGTGTGTTAAGTACCAGGGGCAAGAAGATAAAAAGAAAATGTTGTGCCTGCCCTCAACGAGGTCAGAGTCTAGGAAGAGAATGTCGTGTACTTAATGAACAAATTGTAATGGGATAAGCTCACTAGTTCCAGGAACTGATGAAATGGGAAGGAAGGGGTGCATTCTATATAGCGATAAGGAAAACCTCCACAGAGAAAATGGTACCTAAAGAGCAGAAGTGGGAAGTGTTTTCAGACAGAAGACACTGTATTTGACAAAACATTGAGGCATGACGCTATGTTCTTTAACAATGAATAACTTGATAATTTGGTTTTATATGGAACACGTGTGAGAGTTGAAAATAGGCAGAGGGAATTGTGGGACATGAGGCTGGTGTTATGCAATACTCAGTTTTTAATGAACTTTTCATGACATGCTAAGTATCTTGGAAGTTATTATTTGGGCAATGAATACCTTTGGGCAATGAATACCCTTGGGCAATGAGACATGTATGCATGGAGTAACGCAATCAGGGGCAAGAAGAAACGGGCAGCACTGTGATTTGTTAAAGAGCAGAGAAGGGAGGAGATACAAGAGGTCACTTCCAATGATAAACCACATGTGTGATGAAACCTTGAATGACGCCATGACATCGGAGAGAAAAAGAGGCATATTTAGATGATATTTACAAGAAAACCCTGGAAGACTTTCCTTCTAAATTATTAAAAGAAGTATAAGAAAGTGGGAATTTTCTTTGTTAAATACTATTCCAGGTGAGACAGGAGGAAAGATCACTTTTGTTGGCATTGTTCAAGTGTGGAGATATGAAAATTGAAGTGATAAAAAATATAAAATTTATGAGACTGCAGCTCAGATGTATACCAGCATAAGATAACAGTTGTAGATCTGATTATCTATCTACCTACCTATCTACTTGATAACTATATAAATGGTAGCTAGATTCACACATGGATAGACTTAAGACTTCCCAGAGTGATTGTGTACAGTGAGATGATCTCTAAGGCTAAAACACTAAATGATACCAAATTTAATATGGGAACTGAGGAGGTAAATAAACAAATGTGGGGGCCGGCCGAATGGCGCGATGGTTAAGAACTCGCTTGGGATGCCAGAGGGCCCCGGTTCGGATCCCACATATGAGGGCCAGTAACACTGCCCTCTACAGCTAAGATGCTGAACAACAGCTCAACCTGGAGCTGGGCTGCCGTGAGTCGCTGGCGACGGCGTAGGCTGCAGTCCCTGTGGCAGTGGGTTGCCATGGGCTACCGTGTGTGGCCAGCAGCCAGCGTGAGCGGCCAGCAGCCGCAGTGAGCGGCCGTCCAGAAGCCGGCGACCGATCTGCCTCGCCCGGGAAGAGCGCAATGATGGTGCCAACTTGGGCCAGTGAAGCAACGTCCTCCACAACTAGACTGAAGAACAAAACGACAGCAACTTGTCTGTTCCCCTTCCCCTAATTTCCCAGTACTGTTCCCAACCCTCCAATTACCCAATAAAAATCTTTAAAAAAAAAATAAAAAAAAATAAACAAATGTGGTCTGAAAAGCATAGTCTAAGATGTATATGAAAAACAAAGGGACTAGTATAGACATTAAAATATATATATATGGAAGATTTTAGCACTCTTCCTAAAAAGATCTGTTATGATTCTTGTTGGGTTTAAACTCTACCTAGATGAAGCTTTCATTTCTTGATCTATCAGTTCTTTGACTCAAGTGTTCCACTGATTATGTCTTCCATATGTAATCTTTATAATTTGGGGTCATGACTTGCTGCAGAACTAAAGGTGGAATTTCTGGGAAATTAAATAAAAATATTTAATTTTTTTTATATCATCCTTTCAGAATTCTTCAAGCACTTTCTTTGCATCATCCAAAAGACATTTATAAATTCCCAAATCATCCCACTAGAATAGAAAGTCCTTGAAAGCAGGAAAATTCTATGTCTGTTTCTTCATTGTATCCCAAGCTAATTAGGACTGTACCTACTACTAATTAGGTACAATACTCATATGTGTTGAATAAATGAATTATAAAGTAAAATGAATTAACACATTCTTTTTTGCATCATATAATTTTAGTGTTAACAGAGCTCACCCATTACCATATATACACCCTAAAATTTTGATCAATTGAAACAAATTCAGTTATTTATGTACTCAGTACAGTTCTCCTATCAAAAATATCCACTATTTTGAGAAAAATAGGAGAGTCAAGCTTTATTTTTTTACAACCACAGAAGTCTTTATTGATATTCATAACAATTGTATAATTTCTCACAGATTAGCTAGAATCATACTTGTTGAAATCAGAATTTAAAAAATAAATGTTTTTTGCTTAATTAGAATGTAGATTCTAAGATTTGAGCACTCACTTGTGCTCAAATAATTTTACTGTTTCTCTCTTTTCCATTTATAGAATACCTTTTTTTCCTGACTATAATCTAAAACTAGTTTTGCTTCCATTTTTTAAAATTTAAGAGCAGATGGGCTTGCTGTAAGAGCAATAACCAATAAAAAAATGGTACAAATATGACCATATGAACAGATTTTTGATATAATCAAAATTTGTATATGCTGAACTAACACAAGTATAATCATATGTCCAATTATTTTCTGCATGGAAATTATACAGAAATGAAAGCAGTACTCATAAAACATAGCATTGCATTTATACAACTAAACCAAGTTTTTAAATGGTTCATTTTTCTTTGGTTACTTCCCTAATATCTATAGTTACTGTCAGAGTCAAGAATATCGCTACACTATGAACATCTCTTTACAGGCAGGAGTGTACATTCACATGTAATCTCCCTCCCTCCCTCCCTCCC
>NW_017732038.1:74018-104009 GCF_001890085.2 Hipposideros armiger
CTCTCTCTCTCTCTCTCTCTCTCTCTCTCTCTCTCTCTCTCTCTCTCTCTCTCTCTCATACTTGACAGTGTTCTGTGGAGCCTTTAAGAGAAACCCATTAAGAGAAGAAAACTAAATTTGGTTTCTGATTCCATGGCATCCAGGCATTCTGTGGTCAAAAAGAGTATGAAATAGTCATAAGCCTGCTTCACCCCTGTCCGTCACCCCATCCTACCTAAAGTAATTTTAATTTAGTCTTGTTCAAAATCAAAAGAAGACATATTGGTCACAACCTTATGAGAACTCCTGATGGAAATAACTTTGTTGTGAATATAAGCTCTTTGAAAATTCCATGCTTGCTATTTATCCTTCTTAAAATAAGTAGGAAAAATAAAAAAAAGGTTAGTGACTATTTACATTTGAATCCACGTAAATTCTTCTTATAAATTAAGATCTTTTGTGCATTGTTCACTAAACATAAAGAAAAAAATCCCTGAGTTGGTAACCTATAAAAATATTTTTATTTAATTTCCCAAAAATGCCACTTTTAGTTCTGGAGCAGGTCATGACCACAAATTATAAAGTTTACATATTTTTGAGTAATCTATAGATTTTAAAATAGAAAATTGAGTTTTTAAATGTAGCTTGTAAATGAAATAATGATCCTATAATGATGAAGCCACCACTATGTGAATTATGTAAACCAACAGATACCCTGTGTTAACCCACAGGGGTGGTATGTAAGAGCACAGGGAATTTATCCATAATGAGGGTACTCTTGCTAGACAGAAAGCACCAAATTCTTTTAATATAAATTTGTTAGAAAGACCTTTATTTCAAATACTTTACAAAGAAAAAGCTGGGTGTTTTTAATATAAAGCAGGACATACTATTTCACAGAAGAAAATGCTACAGGGACAGTCTATACCTAAGCTTTTGTTTAGCCTATTAATTGAACCCCATGGTTGTCTCTGTTCTTATTTTTTTCCAATTAATATCTTGAATAAGAGAAAAAATACAAGCGTCAACACAGTTTACATTTAATCTATTTAGTGTTCTTCACTGATTTCTCTCTTTTCTTCCTTTCATTTCATTTATTCCCACCCCCACCCCCCGGAAATGTCAAGAATATGATGGATTAGTGAGTTATATTTTTGCTCTAAGTATAATAAATAGATGGTAGTTATGCATGTTTTTAACTAGAGTCTTAAATCTTGATTTATAACCCACATTTTTATCTTGGAGGAGTCTGAGATCAAGTTGGATTTTTTATCTTTATATTTTTAGATTTTGTTATAGTGAAAGAGTTAAGAGAGGTGCTATCTAGTGTGGTTGATGGTGGACCAGACTGGAAATCATGCATTTAGACATATTTTGTATCATTATAATATTCCAGAGCCTGGTTCTAAGCTTTTCAAGTCTTGAAAACTCTGTTGTATTAGGGCATTTTGAGTTTATTAATATCTCTGGAACTGACTATTCAATTCACAAAGGGCTGATGTATAAACCCAATAGCCACCTTGTTAATTACAAACTGTAAAAGGGAGCCAGATACTCTCTCCCTAAAAGGAATGGTCATTGGTTGCCAAACTTTTACCAGAAGTTGCACGAGGAGCACAGCACTACAGCAAAGGGAGATAGCTAGGTGATCTGAGAAGGGGCTCAGTTTGACAATGTGTATCCACCTCCTGGGTGAGGTCATATTTGCCACATCCACATAAATTCCTGTGTCAGATCAGAATAACGTCTTCCAATCAATGCAGAGAACACATTAGTAACTTGTTATTTATAGATTTTCATTTGTCTAGGCTTCTTAGAAACTATATTCATTCTGTCAACACAATCTTTCTTTCAACTGGGAACACACAATTGTTTAGGCTTTGGTATAATTACAGTCCTATTCCAAGCCTGCTTCCAGAGTCCATATTCTTATCCTATCAACTGGACTTGGGCATTCCCAAATCTCCCTTACTTTTTCCCTCTCCTAATTACTTGCAATGCCTATTCTAGTTTTTGCAGATAAATCTGCATGGGTTTTTACCTCTGCAGCTGCTGATGTCACCACTAACTGCTGTTACAGTTCCTACCACTATGATTTCTACCAACTGACAAGTACTGAGTGTAAACCAAGTGTTAGGTTTTATTTAATTCTAACAACACACCTAGGAGGTAAGCATAATAACCTATTATTATTATTATTATTATTATTATTATTATTATTATTATTATTATTATTCCCATTTACAAGAGTGAGGAAACTAAGGTTAGAGAAGTCTAAGGCCAAATGGTTGGGCTGAGATTTGAACTCACACCTACCTGCCTCAAATTTGGATTCTAATTCAGAGGGACTTTACTCTGATGATGTCGCTCTCCCGCAACCCTGTACTTTGAAACAGTGCTGAACCATTTCTGAGATTTCTTTTCAGCAAGCTACAAAAATTGAGTAGAATCTGAAAGTTGGTATGGAGCTTAGATTCTTCTAGATAAAATATTACAAGGTGGGTAGCTACTGTAATTTATGTAGCTTTAAATCCACCAGGGTAACAGTGACCCTGGTGAAATTGCTTTCCATGTTAGGCTTGTTGTAAATATTCTGCAAGAATATTTATAGAGTATGGTAAGTGTGCAAAGCATAAAGCAGCACAGGCAAGGTGCTTTCCCCAAAGAGCTTGTGATCTAATTTAGATGTAGACAGAATACTAGATACCTATAAAAATACTGAGTTGGTTGATTGACTCATAACCTCACCCATGGTGCTATAAATCAGATGGTAACACTCTCAACATCTATTGAGCAGCGGGGTAGATTGGCAAGAATGTGTTCTGGCCACCATGACAGCAGCAGGTGGTTTTATTCTGAAATAAGATGAGAAATAGCCAAGAACGCAGGGAAAAAAATTAACGATATGACTTTCTGCATTACATGCTACACGACACAACATCCTAAAAGGGATACCTATGAAAAGCCATATTCAAAGGAGGCTCTGTTCCTTTTTGTTCTGTGAGGCAACTTCACTTCTACACCTCAGAAAGGCCATTTTAAAAGAACTTTAAAATAAACATAATTTTGATCAGTTACTTAATTTTTTACTTATGTGCTGACAGTAAGAATACTTAAAGAAGCCAAATAAAGTAGAGAAATATAAACGGCAGTCACTAGATTGCAGTGAAACATGCAGTTGCTAGAGAAGGCAGTGCTCTGGAAAGAAGTGTCACTAGATTGTGGGAGTTTGTTTTATATTGTTCACTCTGGACCACCACCACCACCACCGTTTACACACACATGCGTGCACACACCACACACACGCAAAACCCATCTAACCCACGTATCTGTTTGCTGAGATGGGGAGGAAGAACAAACCGATGGCTCCGCTCCTTCTGTGCTTCCTCTTTGGACCAATCTTTCTGCTAAACCCATACATGTCTTACCTCTCTGTTCCTTCAGGTAGTGTGTGTGTGTCACCCTCTACTCCAATGGGTGGTGGGCAAGTTTAAATCAATGCAAGTAACAAAGTCTGAACATGGCCAGACATTTCATTTGTACCAGCTAGTCCAGCTTTATCAGTAATAAAACTGCCATTTTTCTCTCCATCTGTCTGATTTTGGGTTTTGCTCTCAGATGGTTTAAAACTTGGAGAGAGAAGGGTTGCTAATGAAATTCACTACACATAACAAATGTTTATTGAATAAATGAGCCAGGTAAATTAGCCATAAAGGTGGGTAAAAAAGCTAACTAGGTTAAATTTGAATTTGTTGTATCTTCACTGTTTTAAGTTATTATGACAATATATATAAATTTTCAAGTTTTTCTGTTAGATCTTCTTTTAGATTGTGGGTAACTTGAAGTCAGGGTCTATATTTTATTTATCTTTGTAACAACTTGCACTTAATTGTTCCAGGCATATAGTAGATGCCAACTATATTTAATATTGAGCAAGTACTATATTATATTATACATCTAATTATATACATATAATTTAGAGAAATTTTAAAAAATTAACCTTTGTATATTAGAATAAAACTATTGCACTAAGTGGGGTCACTATTTAGCTTTTTTTTAAACGGAGGAATCAGTTTAAATGATTCTCCAATGAACAACTATTTAATGGAGAAAAATTTTAAAATCATTTAATTTCTCTGGAAATTGTGCAAATGGAGAAGTACGCTTTCAAGAAAACCGACTAAATCTTCTTAAGAACTGCGTGAGTCTGATGGCACTTCGGCTGTGACCACTCTTCAGCTCTGTCTTACCGAAGCTGCTCTGGGAGTTCTGATGAGCTGGGTGCTCTATGATGGCAGGGGTTCCTTCTGCCCCTAGCTTCCAGTCTAGCACTACTTCATCTCAGAAGGGGCAGGCCACAAGTATTTATCATCACCTCCAGCCCTGTGATACACAAACTTTATGCCAGACAGGCAGGGTGGAGATGTTGGGTTACTTTCCTCCACCCAGCCCAAACTTGGGCCATTCCAGGCTGAGGGACTGAGAATACTGGGTCCTGATTACCCACCACAGCTGGATCTGAGGGTAGAAGTTCCATACCAAGGTGACCTAGTCAAAAAGAGGACTTCTCCTCTCAATGATAACCTCAAGTGTGGATTAAACAACCCAATCAAAGGGTAGGGAGTGTCAGATTGCATAAAGAAAAAGATACAGGAGACACATTTTAGAATAAAAAATACAAGAGCTTAAATGTAAAAGGATGGAGAAAGATTCAAAATGAAGGCAGCAACCATAAGAAAGGTAAAGTGGCTATACTAGGTCAAATAAAATGGATTTCAAATTTTTAAAAACCTTACTAGATAGAAAAAGTATTTCAAATGATAAAAGGTTCGCTCCACTAGGAAGATATAGCAATTTTTATATATATATAACACACACACACACACATTTTTAAAACAAAACCCCAAAATATATGAAGCAAAAACTGATGGACCTGAAGGAAGAAAGAGCCATTTCAATAATAATAACTACAGCTGATGGGAGCTATCAGTACTCCCCTTGTATTTGTTTGCTAGAGCTGCCACAACAGTACAGTTCTAGGTGGAGAGCAATTTAGTGGGTCAACTTATAGCTCCATGATACATGTAACAAAAAGTAAAACAGCAGAGCAATCAGAAATTGAACATAGAGAACCAGGGAAAGAGATAACCAAGAAGAGTCCTTCTGGGATCACTGTCCACGCTGGGGATTGGGCAGGTTGTACATATACACTCAGTGGTACCCACTCAGGGGCAATCAGAGTAGGACATGGGACACCCTCTAGGTTGTCTGTAATGAAAAAGAGAGGTGGTATGTGTTGAGGATGTGGAGGAATTTGAAACTTTACACATTGTTGGTGGGAATTTAAAATGTTTCAGCTACTTTGAACACAGCTTGGCAGTTCTTCAAAATGTTATCCGTCAAAATGTTCACATAGAGTCCCTATATGACCCACAAGTTCACTCCTAATTGTATATCCAGGAGAAACGAAAGCCTTATGCTCACAGTAAACTTGAACAAGGATGTTCACAGCAGCATTATTCATAGATTAAAAAAAGGAAAAAAAGAAAACCCCAAATTACCCATTGTGATATTTTTCTTTGATATGCCAATTTGGCTACACTATAGTCCCCATTTATTTAATCAAAAACTAGCATAAATATTGCTGTGAAAGTATTTTATAGATGTGATTAAACTTCATAATCAGTCGACTTTAAGAGAGATTATTTTAGATAATTTGGGAGGACCTGATTCATTCCCTTGAAAAGCCTTAAAAGCAGAGGGAAGGCTTCCTGGATGAAGAAATTCTGCTTGTGGGCATTGGCTTTAGTCATGTCTAGAAGTTCTACTCTACCCTTTCTGATGGCTTGCTTGCCTACAGATTTTGGGGTTGCCTAGCCAGTCTCTACAATCACATAAATCAATTCCTTGCAATAAGTATATTTCTGTCTTCTACTGGTCCTGTTTCTCTGCTTGAACACAGATTGATATGCCCATCAACTGATGAATGGTTAAACAAAATATATCCATATAATGGAATGTCATTTTGCAATGAAAAGGAAGTACTTGATTCATGGTATCACATGAATGTACTATGAAAACATGCTTAGTGAAAAGACCACATCATGTATGATCCTATTTATATGAAACATCCAGAGTAGATAAATCTATGCAGACAGATTTAGGGCTGGGGGAGGGGCATGAGGAATGACCGCTAATTTGGAGGATGATGAATATATTCTAAGCTTAGATTGTGTTGTTTGCGTAATTCTATGAGAGTGTTAAATTATTTGATTGTATACCTTAAAAGGGTGAATTTTATATGAGTTATAGCTCAATAAAGATCTTTAAAAATCAGAATGATGAGGGCATGTTTAAAGGACATAGGAGCCAGCTTGAAGGGGATCCCACTGGACAAATCTAGAATGATTAGAGCATCAAAATAAAGAATAGATTATAAACCATTAATTCAAATAAAATTGAATGTGTCCATCTGATAAAAATGTGTCAATGAGCATATTACGCCATTTTTTATGGGAAAAGACCTACTATTAAATGTTGAAACAGTGATACAAATGGAAAAATCACCATTTGGCAGTCACGGTGGTGGGAATTTGAGGTGACAAACATCAAAGAACATCAAGACTGTTCAGTGGAGTCAAATAGGAACAGAATATCGCCACAATCTAAAAATCCTTCCCATAAAATTCCACTATTACAAAGGGTAAAACATGTTTTTGTGGTTGAAAAAACCTGGTGGAAATGTCACCCATCACGTTTACATGTATCATACTTACATCACCAATTTACAGTGATTATATCATGTTTACATGTATCATGTCTATATCACCAGTGCTGGTTGTGGGGGGTCGACCTTCTATCCCTTTTGATGTGCTGCTCTGAGAACATAGCATCACTTTTGGGATATTCCTTCTGGGGATGCTGAAACTGAGTCTGCTCAAGAAGAAACAATGGACAGACCTAGATTGAGGGTCATCTAGATTCTTGAATTGCAAGGACCTTAAATTGGGGGCAAGACTGAAGAGTAGATCCTTACTGAAGGAAGGAGACTGGACCAGAAGGGAAAAGGGGATATTGTCCAGACCACTGGGACATTTGACCAAATTTAAAGGAGTCTGTAAATTGGGTTATAGTGTTGAAACAATGTCGAGTTCCTGATTGGGAGATTATGTGGAAGTTATACAGCATCTTTTTCTGGGAAAATCTGGGATGTTTCACGTAAAGAGGCAAACAGTAAAATATTAACAAGTGGGGGATCTGATCAAAGTCATACAGGAGTTTCTTTGTACTGCTATTGCAATGCTTTAAGTTTGAAATGATTGAAAAATACATTATTTTTTATAAATGATGAAATTTCTTTAGGATTTATTATTTAATTCTTAATCCAAATTTAAAAACTTAAAATTGAATTGATTTATGGAAAAAAACAAAGCACATTAAAGATTTTTTACTTTGTTTTGGGTTCCCAGCATTGTTCACTTTAAAGTGTAAGAGTCTGGATTAAGGGAATCAGGGATTGATACCAAGAAGTTTCTACTCCAAAACCTGATCTAGTAGAAATTCGGGACTTCTTAAATAATATTTAAAAAGCTGAACAAGGATTCTTCTATGGAATTTAGCATTGAAAACATCCTGTGAAGAAAGTTTTCCACAGTCTAGAAGAAAACAATGTGTAAATATTTCCTGAATCTTGGCTAACTTTATGCCTTACATCATTTCATATAATCAATTTCTTTTTGAGTTATTTCAGGTGATCCTTTTTTCTCACACTGATAACCTTCCAGTTCAAGTTATTGTTTGCATAGTTCTATGAAAAATGCTGTTATTGAATTGTACACCTTAAAAGGGTGAATTTTATGGTATGTGAATTATATCTCAATAAAGATGTTTAAAAATAAGATGATATTTCTTATTCTTGGCCCTAGCAAGTAATTACTTTTGGTTTTCATCTTTGCTTTTTAGATTCTTTTTATCACATATGATTCTAGTCATGGATGAATCCAGTGTTTTTAAGAAGAAGCAAATGTTTATTTTGTAATATCAACTCAATATCTGAATTGGCATATGTCTTAACATTTAATTTGATGTTTTTGTTCCTTAGCATAGAATTAGCTTCCATTGTGGTTTTGGAAGCCCTTCAGCATGAAAAATCAATATGATATGAAAAAGCTAATATGCTGTAAATTATATTGTTATGACCTGGCCAGAAAAGCTACTCCATGACTTCATTCAGTTTCTGCTGTGAAAATAAGTCAGACTGTCACACTGCCAAAAGCAATGCCATGTTTATTTACAAAATTATGAACCAAGGAAAATTGCAAATTGACTCACTAGTGCAGGATCCAATTTTTAAAAGAGCAATAAAGTCTTTACATATGTTTAAACCTCTTCTTAAAAGTAAAACTCCAATTTATTTTTGTCATAAATTCAAGGTGGTCCTTGAGTTCAACGATAGTATTCTCTGTGGGTAGTAAAACATTGTCGAATGAGTATATATTTTATATTTTTTATCGATATTGGTTCAAAACCTGTATCTGCATCTTAGCATATTTGATCATGAGTGCATTAAGCTTACTTTGCCTGCCTCTTACAATTTCCTGAAGGTATTGTGTGGAAGAATTACATAAGGACACATTTATAGAATATTGAATGTGGTACCTTGCGGTACATAGCCATTCAAAAATATGCAGTTTTCTTCCCTATGTATTTATTTTGGGATAGCCCTCTGAAAATTTTTGTTTCTTGTGTTTCTTCATGGCTTTACATTGAAATTTTATAGGGTTTTAAAAAATTGTCCTTTATTTCAGTGAACACTTGCTTTCAGAATTTGCTCCTTATTTCTAGCTTCCTCAGGTCAAGAGCATGGGTGCATTTAATAGAAAGACAGGAAAAAGGAGACATGGCCAGTAAAAAGCATGAGAATTGCAGGAAATCAATTGAAGCTGAACTCTGTCCTCTAAACATACCCTGTAGTTAAAATACATGTTTTGGGGAATACTGAACTGTTTGATGTCAGTCAACCTTCTTTTCAGAGTTCATATGTGAAGAGGAATTCATCTTGTATTAGAGCAAATGCAAAAAAACTACCCTGCAGAGTGATGTTCTTTGGCTTGAGCTGTCTGTGCAGTCTATCAAAGTGCCCTTGGAAAGTCCAGTGTGACCTCAGCTTCATCAAGTCCTAGAGTCTTGACCTGATGAAGACTCTCTTCCTGTATACTCCTTCAGGCATCAGTTAAATATCTGCAAAAGGAATCTACGAGGAATCAAAACCTCATCGAAGTAAGTGTAAGAACAGAAGTGAGCACTGTTGAGCAGACTCTATGGGGGAGCAGAGGGGGCAGTTTCTGCCTATTTTTGCCCTTTCAGAGCCCCAGAATATTGATTTTGTGCTCCCTGTAGGCTAAGCATTACATCTTTCAGTGTTTTTAAAATCAAGACTTAAAACAACAAATACTTTTAAGATAAACTTATACTCTGAAATTTAAAAATATATATATATACAATTTAGTG
Source organism: Hipposideros armiger (assembly GCF_001890085.2). Lineage (NCBI taxonomy): Eukaryota > Metazoa > Chordata > Mammalia > Chiroptera > Hipposideridae > Hipposideros > Hipposideros armiger. Next base: position 83,508 of record NW_017732038.1, read on the forward strand.
TATTTAACATAATAATGTAAATACACAGTGTATTTTGGCATCACCTTCTTGCCCCTTTTAAGTAAGGAGCTATTATATTTTCTTTTCCAGTTAAACTAAAACATGAGTTTATCTATTCTGTATAATTTTTCTATTGCTGCTCTCTTAGAGTTTCTCAACTAGGAAGAATTGACCTCCTAACTCAGTTCATTCTTTGTTTGTCGTGTACATTCTTCTACTTCTCCAATCTAGTGAGGTCTCACTACCAATATCATGTTTTTTATTCCTAAATTAGACAAACAGCTGATACGCATTCAATATGTCCCAGTTTCATAGTCTATCTTATTTCTTATAAGATACTCACAAAAACTTCATGAAGTAAGTGCTGTCCCACTTGATTTACAAAGATGCTAATGAGGCCAGGAAAGTTAATAGATCCACTCCAGAATTTCCACTTGGCAATCTGCTCTGAAAGCACAGGCTCATTTTACTATACTGTATTGTACCCTTAGCATAATTATGCAGATAACTATTTATTGGAGGCTTACTATTGGCTAGAATGTATGCTCGTTTTAGTGGGATCTAAGGAGAGTACAGTGTAGTGCAACATAGTCGGGAAATATATCAGATTCTAATTGGAGAGGATTTTTATAAATTGATATAATAGTTCCAAGTGATATAAATTTTTTTCTTTATGTATCAGGTTCTGTGGAGATAGACAGAAGGAGATAGACCTCTGTGTGAATATGTAGAAGAGGGTGCAGGAAAGTATGCCATTGCTTTATAATAATGTATGTGATTTCCACACTAGACTGTGGCTCTTGCATCCTATGCCCCAGGCTCTTGGTATGTGCTGAATAAACATTTGTTGAGGTAATTCATGGTAAGTGAATCAAAGGGTCAAATGTCAGCTAGACTGTAGAAAGGGTAGCAATGATTAGCCAGGTCCTGAAGAGCAGAAAGTGATTTCCAAATAGAGAGACTAACATCTGCAAACAGGAAGCACATAAAAGGCTTTGCAAGGATGTGCTGTTGTGAATAACTTGTTCATTGATTCATTTGTTCATTCATTCAACAAGCCTCTATTCAATGCTTACTATGTGCTAGACTCTGTGTACAGCGTCACCAGCAGCGAGCAGTGCGCACATTTCAGTGTGTCCAAATTATAATGTCCATGGGAAAAATAGGATATAGGTGTACAGCGTCACCAGCAGTGAGCAGTGCACACATTTCAGTGTGTCCAAATTATAGTGTCCATGGGAAAAATAGGATATAGGTGATGGACATCTGTCTTGAACACCAGACTAACAAGTTTTGATTTATACTGAGAACAGCATGAAGCAAACTCATGTTTAAAAAAAGTACTTTGAGATTAAATTATAGCTGGCTTTCATGTATTTGATTAATTTTTACTTTGCAAAATGTATTCTGCCATGAAAAAAATAGATACACTGTTCACTAAAAAGTTAGAAAATAAGAGAGCAAAATATTTCACATTTAGAAAAAAAACATGTTGCAATGGAGAGAGAAGAGCCTCAAGTCAGACTGATGGGCCCTGGGAATCATTTAGTTATGAAATGAGGAGCAGCCGACAGCAGGCATTTATTCCCAAGTAGGAACAATTCTGGAGAAGATCCTGCAGTTGGACTGAGGTGATGTGATTACTGACTGGCTGTGGTGGGATAATGTGGGAGTTAAAGGAGGGACTGAGTCAGGGATGGACCCGAGGTTTTCTTTTTATGCAATATTGTCTATCCAGTGTGTGGAGACATGGGCCCAGAGCATGCAGAGAAAAATGGCTATGGGTTCGAGGGAAGAAGAATAGCACGAGCCAGTTTTGAAACTGGTGGTTTGAGTTGGATTTGGTAGGCAGTCAGAAATACAGGTGTGGGATTTCTGAAAAAGGCTGATGCCACACATATATAATTAGAAGTCATCATAATAGAAATTTTAGCTGAAGCCAGGAAGGCAGATGTGCCCACCCAGGGAGAAAGTGAAAAACAAGAAGAGGAAACAAAAGGGTGGAAAGCCAACAGTTAATGGGCAAGTGGAGGGAGCTGGGAAAAGAGCAGACACCGCACTGGGGCCTTCGCATAAGGCTTCTGATTACATTCCTTCACAAGCCTGGCAGAGCAGTAATTAATGCTGATGAGCAGAGTTGCTTGCAGATCACGGATTCTGATGTGCCCTTGACACTGGAAATCACAAGGGTCCCCTGAAGATCTGAAAACAAAAGGCAGCCTCTGCGCAATCGAAAGCCAACTTTATGAGTAAAGCACTCAAGTTGGTCTTAAATGGAATCTGGGGTCTAGCTTTCACTCTTCTCAGAAGACTATTTCTCTAGTTGCTGCTGATATCCACTTTCTTTTCCATAATCTTTGTTGCAAAAATTAATCTTTGCAGATTTCAATAGTTGAAGTCTTGGGTCCTGGCAGCCTACCAGAGGCCACACACAGGGCCTGGTTTTATAAGACTGGAAATGGCTAAGTAAAAAGGGTTCTCTTCAAAATGACTCGAGAAGTGGACATTATCTTTTAAACATTTGATCAATAACTAAAGAAAGGAAAGAGACTGTATGTGCCTGAGAAAGATGAGGTTTATTATTATCATTTCTATCTCTCCAGCCTCCCTGTTTGTATGTGTTATCGTGATGCTGGTTGGATTAGTTCAGAATAAGGCTCATTTCAATAATAAAATTCTGTTTGTTTACCATTACATCAATTATTTTTTCTCAGTATTTTAATGTTCCCACCCATTTATTTCCTATTTGAGAAGGCATTCTTCATCTAGGGAAAAACTGCACAGAATGCGCAGATGCAAAGAATCAATGGCTTCTCCTAAATCGGTGCCGGGTTACTGCTGACAATTAGGGACAGACTAGCTGCAAGCATGATGGGCCAGTAATTTCTGAGTATAGATGCGTTTTCTTCTCCAGCCTCCCCTGGGTACATGGTTGTACCACACTTAGAAGTCAGATCAGCATAGCTACAGATAACCGGTCCGGCTGTACTGGAAATCAAGACCCAGTTCTCTAGGTGGTGGCGGTGTTAAATCTGAATCCAGAAGGCTGAAGTTTTACCACCTGATTACCATGCGTCCCTGGGCAAGTTACACCATCTCTTTGTACTTCAGGTTTGTTGCTGTTGTTGCTTTGTTTTTCTTTTTAATTTGTAAAACAGGCAACAAGATTGTAGTGGGCAGATAATGAGACTTATGTGTGTTCTAGGGTGGTCATGAAGATTAAATTAGGTAATATGTAAACACATGCAATGTTTCATTTGTGTCCCAGTCTCATTAGGCATACCAGCTTTAGTGGCATGGCTCATATGTTCTGCAGCCTTCTGTATTTAACATCTTGAAGTTTTATAGAATCCTTTTAGATGAACTTAATCTTAAAGTATTTGAACTGATTTGAAAGAAGGGGTTATTATGATATTTAATAGCACTGACATTCATTTTCCTGTTAAATTAATTTTTACTATTCATTTGCATATTGCGTTTGGCCAGGCTGGGCATTCTTCTTTTTTCTCTTCCATAGTTTCTAACATGTTTTTAAAAATTGCTCTTCCCAATTTTTGTTTATTTTTTTTGTATAATGATATCATTATAGTTTTTTGTGTTTTAATAACAAGATGTCCGGAGCTAGACTGTGGATTTCAATCTGGCTCCTCTGTTTATATATTTTTTGAAATTAAGTAAATTATGAAAATCTATGCCTCAGTTTCCTCATCTATAAATCACCATGATAATAGTAAGTATTTTATATAGTTAGAAGGATTAAATTACTTAGCATAGGTGCTTAGAAAAATGCCTGGTATATAATTTTTGCTCTTAGGTTTTATCTTTAATGAGTGATGACTTTTGTTGAGCCCCTCATTTCACATTGGGGATGAAGATAAAGTCACTGTCATGCTACATTTATACTAATCGATATAACTAGTAGATAGGAAAATTTGAAGTATTTTAAAGTTTCTTTCTAAATGGAGTAAAAAGACTAGTTTATTACAAAGTCCTAATGAAGAATCAGTGCATTAATTTCAAGAGAACTGATCACTGATAAAAACTATTTTGACCAAAATTTTTTTTCAAATTTCCTTATTTCCCCTCAGAATATGCTCAAATGGTTTATTTGCAGAGCTATTAATTTAAGATGGGCAAACTCAAACTAATTTTTCTCCTGGTCATTCTTTAATTAAGAGATACTTCCCATGTTTATTTTATGTTTCTGACTTTATTATTTTCCTAGAGTCTCTACCATACATATATATATATATACACACACACACACACACACACACACACACACACACACACAAACACAACATATTGAGCTCTCTAAGTATAGTAAGGTTAAATTATAGGCCTTTCTTATTGTCAGAATCTAGAACCTGAGTAAGATATTGAGTTACTTCAAGTTTAGAGAATTTGCTGGTTCATTTATTTTAGGAAATATATAATGAAGTATGAATTAGTTCATCAGGGTAGAGGTTCTTGAGCTTCTAAATTATTCAGTTTTTAGTGTAGGAAAAAAAGTCATATTTAATTCTCATTTAGATTTAGCAAAAGCACAATGCTTTGGGGATTTATGATTCACTTCATATCCTCAGTCCTAACAAAAGCATATACTATGAATTTTCTAAAAGTATTTCCAACCTATCATTTCGAATAGCACTATTTTTATTAGACTCTCCTTGATAGCTATTTGCATAAAGTAAACACGAAATATGTATCTATTAGTTAACTGACCTCAAGATAATTTTTGGACCTCCTGACAGGGACATTTTTGAAAGAAACCTCTTTGGTTCTTCTGGATATAGTTTTTCAAGATCTTTAACTTGCTTTTTTATGTTAATCATTGAGTTAATTGTTAATGAAAAAAAAGTGGGGGACAAATGCTTAGTTATATAATGAAACACTTATGGTCACAATTTATAATTTCTTCAGATGACATTGAAATAGTGGGTAATAAAGACAAGTGTTCAAATTTCAACTGCAAGCCATTTATAAATTCATATTTTTATATTTAGGATACTATTTTAAAGATAGTGACTATATTCACTTTCCTCATATGTGTTCAAAACTCAAACATACACACAAAATATCTCCTACATTCTGCTCTGTGAGATAAGTGATTTTATAACTGTTTCAATCAATTGCTTACCTAATAGACTCACAGAAACTAGAGTACTGCATTCTTAAACTAGAAGAATCAGGAAAGAATTTTAAAGTAGAATATAATACATTAAAATGATCTCATAATAACATTTTCCCCCAGATTTTCTGTCCCTCACTGAATTTTAATATTTCTTAATTTAAGTACAATCCATTTTAGTGTATATACAGAGGTTGCCAAAAAATGTATACACATTTTAAGAAAGGAAAATTGTATTAAAATTGCAATACTCCATATATACCCATAACAAAAGATGAATACAAGTCACGTTTGAATTCTGCAATTATAAGAGGTGCTCAAAGTGGATCCCATCAACGCCCAGACTTCTGATTACTACAAGCTATTGCTTGAGCCATGTTGACCAAAGTGTCCACCTGTATACATTTTTTTGGCACCCCAGTATATATCAACTAGTTTTTGTTTTCGTAGGTACTGCCCTTTATTCTCCTCAACCAAATTATAAGGTACTTGAAAGTAGGATCTCTGACTTATATAGTAGTTCTTTTCCATCCTTCACAGTACTGAACCTAGTACATGACTTGTGAACTGTTTAAAAGCTCCTTGAAAATATACTGATGTTTGGGCTAAAAGTTACTTTAGGGAATCACATACTCATTCATAAAACTTTGAGGGTTTATTCTATTCAGTGTGGCCTTAACCTGTTGTGCTCTGGAGTTGCAGACCATGGCTTTGTCACTGTCAGCTGTGTAACCTTGGGCAAGTTTCTGAACATTTTTGTACCTCCATGTCACATGCTCCGACATGGGGATAATTTAATTCTCCTAAGAACCAATAGGAAGATTCCATTATTCATATACTATATGTAAGGTTCATAGAATTGAATATCTCTTATGTGATAAAAACATAATAAACATTACTTTTCTGTGACCACGATGATGGTGATGATGATGATAATGATGATGATGTGAGGGACTGAGTACATATAGACAAAATTGTCCTTTTTAAAAGAAATTTACTGTCTAGAAGTGAGACCAAAATGGAGACCACAAAATGTGATAGAATGTGATAAGCTATGATACAGGACGACTTAGAATAAAATGGAGCCCTGGAACAGAAGTACCTAAAGTTACCTAGGCAAATCAGTAAATAACTCTCAGATTGAGGGTACATTAAGGAGATTCATAAAAAGACTAGTGATTTGGCGGGTAGACAGATTATTAGTCCTTATAAAATTGGATAAGTGCATTCAACCTGAAAGAACTGCAGTTGCCAAGTATGGGGAGAATGGGCTATTCTGAGATCCAATAAATTCAGTATCACAGGAGCATATTTTGAGAAAGGGTGTTTTATAAAGTTACACTGAGGTAGGTAGGGGACAAGATAGTAAAAATTACAAAAACAGTAATAGCAAAGACATAACTATCATTGATAGATCAGTAACTACTTTAAAGCACTATGCTAAATACTAGGTATACATAAATTATTTCATTCAGTCCTTATGATAACCCAACGAGGGAGGTATTTTATTATCTCCACATTACAGAACAGGAAACCACTGCTTATAAAGACACTGATGTATGTAAGTTCACACAACTTTGACGTGATAGACCCATATTTCTGAGCCATTTAGTTGGGATTGCTCAGCTAAAACAAAGATTCTTAAATAGAATAATAAGTCTATGCTACATAGTTCCTAAGTAAAATGTTTTGCTGAAAATTCTGGTAACAGTGCCAAGTAAATGTTAGAAGTCATTAATTGGGATCTTGAATCTGAGCCTTTGTTCAGGCCCTTAGATTGGTCATCACTTTATGCAAATAAAAACCTTGAATATGTAGTAACAATGTAATTAATGAAACTTGGGGGTTATAGGAAGATTGAAGATAGCAGGAAGAATACCTTACCTCATTTTTCATAGCAGGGAATCACTAAATGCTAAACAGAAAATATGAGTTTAAAAAATATTTATCAGTAAAACTTTTAATGGTTTTTGTTAATCCCATCTTTTTATAACCCTATGTTCACAGTTATCAATTAATATCTATTTTCCTCAAAAATATTTATAAGGAGGCCAATGTTCCCTTCAGTTTCTTCTTGCTTCTTTGGTAAGTGAAATTAAATTTGATAATTTTATTATAATAGCTTGAGAAGTATAATCACAATGGTATGCAATGTTTCCAATAGTTAATATTTCTATTTGCTTTTTTTTTTTCTACATGGAAACACATCTGGAATGTTCACCAAGCATAAACCTCTTAAAAGGTTTATAAATTGTCATTGGCATGCTTTTTTTCTTTGAAGATTTTGCATTGCTTGTATAATTTGTATGGCAAATATGCATAATTTAATATGTAATACATTTATTTAAAAAATTTTATTTCCAAGGTGGAGATTGGATACCAAAAAAAAATTAGCCTCTATCACCTATTTTGAGGCTCTACTTGCTAGTGAGACAAGCTCTTCCAGTCTCTCTGAGGCCCAGCAAAGGGGATCAACCTCTGGCGGCTGCAGCAGACCAGAGCCAGACAAATACAGACATTAGGATTCATTCTTTCATTCATTGTTGCTCTGACTCAACACCCTCAACACAATCTTGCACTGTCAATAATGTCAACTCCCAGTACTTCCTCAGGACTCTCCGCCTGCACTTACTTGCAGCTTGCCTCACTCCTGTAGGTCAATTATTAACCCCCAGTCAGTGCCGAGCTCCCTGGGTCATTACCACATCCCATCCAGGGCCTCCTTCTGTAAGGGGCTCTCCTTCAACACTAGCATCAGGCTTTGTCTCCATCTACACTTTGCAGGTTGCTTCAGGGCTCTGCTAACTCCACACAGGGGACAGTTGAGTGTTACAGTCAGTAAGAGTACATGCAGACTTCAGGGGTAAGGGTGGCTTTTGTTACCACCCCTGCTAACGCCTATGTCTTCCTCTGATGGTGCTTGTCTCAGTGTGGTAGAAATAATTCATTCTGTAATACTAACCACAAGAGAGAAATTTCCAGAACTTCGGAGGTTTTCTCTTTTCCTATCCTCAACCCACACCTATAAACATCTGAGTTTTGCAGTGACAATAGTATGATGATTAAAAACACAAACAGCATGTGCAAACTCTCCATTATTACTTTCCTCTGCATCTCTGGGTCTCAGGTATACTTAGAAGCAGTGTATTACTTGCGAGGCACTGTAATTGGGGTAGGCTAAGAAATTCTCCAGTCAGAATCGAGTTTAATAAATTTGCTGCAATTAGAATTTTCTGCTGGATCATTGAGATTGCCAGATTGATCCGCAACATGATTTTAAAGACTTTATGGTAGAAATGAGAATGAATTGATTTCACTAAACCATAACACATACCCCCCAGAATTCTGTTGAAGGATAGGAGCTTTTTCTTTAAATAAAATGTCTACCTTAGCTGAACCGAGTTAGATACTAGGTTGCAGGGATATGTTATATGGATATAGACCTGCCCTCAAGACCTCATATCCAATGGGGCAGACAATGAGAAAATTAAAATCCAGGGAGATAAGAGCAACAATGAAGGGAGTTCAGAAGAGCATCCTGACAAACACTGGGGGTCAAGGAGTCTTCCCAGGAGAAGTGACATCTCAGCTGAGTTTTAAAGTGTCTATGGGAATGAGCCAGGTAAAATCTAATGTAATTCTCAGTGAAGAGATTATGTTTAAACTTCCCAATAGCTCCTTTCTTTTTGGAGCTTTTCTCTTCCCTGAGGCAATTATATAATAGAAGCAAATTTTTCTGCAGAGAAAAGAATCAACAAGGGCTGGTTTGCAACTTGGCTGGACCCTTGAAAAACTGGCAGCCAAGCCTACATATAGAGAAACACTCTAAGGATGGGGAGGGAAAGTAACTGGGCCTGGGCTGTCTCAAGATGCCTGTTTTTTCCCTGACCAACAACAACAACAACAACAAAAACAAACAAACAAACAAACAAAATCAAGAAAGAAACAATCAGAAAAGAGAAAGAGAGAGAGAGAGAGAGAGATCCGAAAGCGAGGTTTTATATCAAAGAATTTTTCCCGGGAGCCACAGAGATGCTGAGCGAAGTTGCTGGGTTATCAGTGCTGAGAATAAATGGTGTCAGCCTTGACATTTTCTTGCTGGCAGAGAGAACACCCCTGAGGAAAAGACACTGATCTGAGTTTTGTTTATTCAATTGGGGGCGATGTCTTGCCAGGTTTTGATAAATGTGTTTAGAAAGTGAAAGGGATATGGTTATTGTGCCGCTTCTGCTCACTGCAATGTTGGTGTTACGCATCTGAATTTCGGAGCAGGTCCCAAGTGGTGCATATTTAAAACACAAACCATCAGGTAATAATTAGTGTGGCCAGTGCCTATTGAGTCTGCCTAGTGATGCCCCCCAAAGCTTCTTTATTCATTAGCCAGGCCAGGCAGTGTTTGTTTGTAAAGGATTTTAAGAAAGACACCTTCCCTGTAAGAGCTGGTCACTGATGTATGAAATTCCTTTAAGTGAGATAAACTTTTCATTCTGCAAGCTGCAGCTGAGGCTCAAAATGCAAATAGCCCTATGGAGATACAGTGTTTGATTTGAATACTGTGTCTGTGAGTGAAGTTAATGAAATATTATATCTTGAGAGCAAAATTTTTAATGTTTTAGGGATTGTGGGTGCTTATGGGTTTGTGTGTATATGAGAGAGGAAAAGAAAGAAGAAAGAGGGAGAGAGGGAAAGAGATGGAGAGAGAAAGAGAGACCGGCTAAGTTGTAAGAGTAGAAAGGTGAAAAGTGAGGAAGGGTCTACTGAGAGAGAGGACCATGACCTGATTCTGACTCTGAGAAGTCTCTAAGATTTTGGGATAGACAGAGAGGATGGATAGGTGCTATGGTGCCATTGTGCATTTCAAATGAGGTAATATTAAAAAATAAATAAACCAACAGATCAGGGACGAGCCCACACAGCAATGGGGTTTCGTGGAGAGAAAAGAAGATTCTGTGGACGAATGAGGCTGCTGGCTGAGCATGTACCCCTCCTTTTCAGCACCACCATCCCACCACACTGGGAGGCCTGTGTTGACGAAAAATATCCTGCCTAAGAGAAAACTTATAAGAGTTTATTTGAGCCAAACTGTTGACAATTGCTGGTGAGCAAAATCTCAACGGATTGAGAAAATGCTCCGCAAGATGGCAGTTTGCAGTTTATTTTATACATAAAATCAAACGGGGAAGGTTACATGAAATCCATTGGTGATAGATGAAGGGGGCGGGAGAAAGCAAAGGGGAGCAGGAATCTTTGGGATTGGATAAAAGTACAGTGGAGAGATGGTACTCCTCCCACACAGGTGGGTGTAAGATAGCTAACAGCTTTTCACAGCACATAGAGATGGTAATCAGGAGATAAGCATAATAATGAGGAATTTTGTACTTTTTCAGCTCTGGTCTGGAAAAAGGATTAAAGATGTTATCTTAGGTTCAGAAAGACAAAGAACAGGCCCACTGAAAAGGCACAGATTAATTTAATGAGGAATCTCGAGATGTGACTTCCCGCCATGGCCCACCTTAGTTAAGAATTTTTTATGCTCACGCCATCCTCTGTGGTTCTTTTCAATCTCCTGAGCTTGTCAGGTTTAACCTGTGGACCCTTTTCTGTCCACACCTGGAAGACACTCACTTTTGGGGGAGGGATGATAGTAAATTGGAGTCAACAAGGTTTACAAAGAGGGCAAGGTGAGATAATAATTGAGGTCCTTGAAAGAGGAGAGAACACAAGGACAAGTGCCAAAGGAAGAAATCTGTCTTATTCAAAAATGAAACTTCCCAAAAGACAGCCCTGCGAAATGCCTTTCTGGCATCATTAAATGGGTGGGCTGTTATAGCAGTGATGTATTGAAACTGGAGGCCAAGTGAGTCCAGGGCTTGTGCTGCCTACGCCTCTCAGCCAATAGACTGACGCAGGAGTTGAGTCATAGAATAAGCATTCATTATCAGAGCACCAGTGGTCAGAGAAGGCAGCAGGTTAACCCCTCCAAAACCTGCCTTACCATTCTCAGATCAGCCTGGGATATTTAAGAGAAAAATCTAGGCATTCCTCCAGAGGCCCCGTGATGGTTCTGAGGGTCTGCATGGAGTCTTCCCTCAGGCAATGTGGCTCTCCAACATGGTCACCAACCCAGAAGCAGTGCTGACAGTAACCTGGAAAGAATGCTAGGCCATAAAGATTGTGATTGGTAAGCAAGCATAAGTTTCAGGGTAATTATCTAAAATAGGAAACTGGGACAGGGGATATTCCAAACTCAGGAACTGGGACAGGGGACATTCCAAGCTCAAACCACAGTGTGGGGGTTGATCAATTGTTAAGCCCTAGGGCAGGGAAACCCAAGGCCAGGGACATTGCAAGGCCTTTTTTGTGGGGCTCATCACCAGGCCCAGTTACAGTATCCAGAAAAGTCTGTGGCTTTAGACTCATATAAACCTAGATTTAAATATAGATGCCTCCACTTACTATGTGTGTGACCTTGAACCGGTTACTTAAAATATTTAAGCCTCAGTTTCCTTATCTTGAAAATAGAGATAATACTTTCTAGATTATAAGATTTGTTGTGATAATATCTAGAGCATTTAGCACAGGAATGAGTAGATCTAATTGTTGGCATCCTTGTCTTCGTTATCATCATCATCATCATCATCATCACCAGCATTAGACAGAAAATCATCAGAAAATATCCATGGACTTCCTGCAATGCTTCTGCTGTGTGGTGCCAAGTAGAAGCAAAGCAAAATAGCTGATTATTTTGTTTGAAAGTGAATGTCGAAGCACTGCTCTCCTGGGAGTTGGAGTGCAGGCTTTAAAAGCTTATACATTTGAATCAGATGGGCTTGTTCAAGTCCTGCTGTTACCACCCTCAATTATTTAACTATTCTACACTTCATTTTTTTTACATAATTGCAATAATATTGCCTACCTCATAGAATTATTGTTAAGATTAAGTGAGGTGATAAATACACCTGGCATAGAGTAAGCACAATAAAGGTTTATTATTACTACTGCTGGGCTCTATGTCCTGTAGCTTCTTAAGAGTAAACTGCAAAATAATTACAGTAAAAGTGTCTAATAGCAAGGGTTCCACAGCCAGGAAGGTCTTTGTTCATAGATGCTGGCGGTTTACAGTCTCTCAGCTTCAGTTTTCTGATTTGTAAAATATGCATACTATCAAATATCTACTTTGGGACATGGGAGGTGAAGGAACCTGTGGGGGAGCAAAGAAGGGAGACGAGACTGGGAAGGAAAGGCAACCAATGAATGGAGAGTTATCAACTCGGCACCGCTCTCGGCAGTGGAAGCTTAATTCTGCTAGGAGAATTCTGCAGGTCTGTGCAAAACAGACTCCAGATGGGCAAGGGAGCTGGGATACATGCGTATGTATGTGCATGAACTCCTGTGAGCTGTCATTCCAGGGCTGTTCCTGAAGTCATTCATCCCCCTGCTTTTACGGTCTGTCAAGTAGGTAGAAGAGCTGGCTCCGGAGGCCCGGGAAAGCCTTCAGGCAACAAAAGGCAGGTGGTAGTTGTTGGAAGCCGGGCACAGCACAGAGCACTGATGCTAGCAGAGAGGGAAGGTGGGCAGGTCGCATCTGCCACATAGAGTATTCATTCCTTTCTTCCCCCAAGATGGCAAACACATACTTGATAAATCATATCATACAATTTATTAATTTATCTGTTTGTAAATGCATTATAAAATATTTGTCCAATTTTAGAGGATGCCTCATTTATATACATCTGTGTTTCTTTTTTTCTGGTGATCCACTAGTCACATCTTATCTCTCCTTCACATTGGAGGGAGGGAGTGAGAAACAATTTTACGGTGTTTATATCAGGGTGTTAAAATTAGGCAGTGGATACCAGTATGATAGGAAAAAACAGAAGCAATGGAATTAAAATTATCTTTCATTAATCACTTTATAAAATAATTAGACTCACCTTCTGTACTTTTCTTGCTGGCTGCTTAGTGCAATGTTTGTATTCGTTTACATACAGGTATTTTTATAGTATTTTAGGGCATCTTGATTGATGGTTAGGATAATAGACCACAGGAGAGAATACAAAAGCCTTGGTTTTGCTGCTGAAATTTATAGAATGTTATTTATAATACAGTATATTTGACAAGCATTGGACTGGTGAAGGAAAGCTGGGAATAAGTGTAAATGTGTTAATTTTTTTTTATAATACAAAGTCAACAGCTACTGATTAAGATTGAAACACATGTGAAAACCCATATGTAAATGAATACCAAATGAAAATCATTGATTCCCATAAATTTAATGTTTTTTTACACTGGATTTTGCATTTTAAAGCAGTGATCAGTAAAATATGACCCATGAGCCAAATCTGTTGTGCCACATTTTCTTGTAAATAAAGTCCTATTGACACACATTTACACACATTTTTTTATGTATCATCTATGGTGCTACAATGACAGGGTTAAATAGTTAAATAGACTAAGTGACTTGCAAAGCTGAATATAATTGCTCTCTTTGCCGACTTCTGTCGAGGAAGAATATTTTAGGAAGTACTATGCTGACTAGGACAAAGTCAAGTTTCTCCTCTCAAAACACTGGACTGTCAACTTCTGGTCAGCAGATGTGTTTTTTTTTCCCCCCACACTCAGCAATTCTCCCACACAGCTGGATGTCATACAATTTAACTCCATTCAGACACTATCTATCTGGAGATAGCATCAGATCCCACAGGTTAAGGGCTCCACAAGACTGCCCCCACTTCAGATGCCAATGGAAAGTACAGGTTGTCACCTGAGCTTCTGACTGGCTATATAAATGGTAGGTTCCCACTACCCTCTCCTCGGGTAATTCGCTAGAGTATCACACTAAACTTAGGAAGAGTTCACTTACTAGATTACTGGTTTACAACTCAGGAACTGCCAGATGAGAGAGCTCTATAGGGCAGGGTATGTGGGCATTGGGGTGGAGTTTCCATGCCCTCTCTGGGTGTTCCACCCCCCCAGCACCGCCACATGTTCACCAACTTGAAAGCTCTCTGAACCTTAGAGATTGGGAGTTTTATAAAGGCTTTGTTATGTAGGCAAAAATTAGCAAACTTAGATAAAAATTATTTCAAGGTAAATAACTCCTGTCATTCTTAATATACTAATTTAGGATTTCCCAAAAGTATTTGAGGTGAGAAATGAGACATAGAAATTGATAAATGGTTTCTTACTATAGATACTATTACATATGTATATTTAAGTTGAGCTAAAATACTCTGACTAAAAAGGGCAAAGTGCTCTGAGTACAAAAAGTGAATTTTCTGCTATGGGTCTAGATGCATGCGGCTGTCTCATGATAATCTACACTTAAGAGATGGTAACATTAAGGAAATAAAGTCTGTGATGGTTGCTGGTGACCTTTTCCACTTACTTGATAGTGGTAAAGCAGTTGGTAGACAATGCAAATGTTACATTTGTGCTAATGTTATTGTGCTTAGAGGGTCACAGATACTTAACCACACAGGATGGAGCAGAAGAGGTTCTGTTAGCAAAGTAACCATCTGTAAAAGAATTGACATTAGGAATGTAGAAAAGTCTAGTAGAAAAGTGGTCAGATAATTTATATTTTTATTTCCCTTTTTTCTTATTTAATGAGATAAAATTTACATTAAGAATGAGCATAAAGTGCAATAATTTCAAGTGTTTGGTTTAATGAACGTTTAAACATATACACACACGTTTTACTAGATGCAAGATCAAGATGTATGATATTTCCAACACTTAAAAGGGATCCTTTCCACATCAATGCTCCCTAAAGCAGCGGTTCTCAACCTGTGGGTCATGACCCCTTTGGGGGTCAAATGACCCTTTCACAGGGGTCGCCTAAGACCATCGGAAAACAAAAAGATATTTACATTACGATTCATAACAGTAGTAGCAAAATTACAGTTATAGAGTAGCAACGAAAATAATTTTATGGTTGGGGGTCATCACAACATGAGGAACTGTATTAAGGGGTTGCGGCATTAGGAAGGTTGAGAACCGCTGCCCTAAAGGAACCAGTGTTATACCCGTTCTTGAAATTCATATATATGAAAACATATTGTATGTAATATTTTGTATCTGGATTATTCAACATAATGCTGTAATTTGCAGCTACTGAATCTGTGTTCTTGTGTGTTGTAATCTATTTAAAAAAATTATTGTATAATATATAATTTACATATACCTCTATTTATTCTATTTGTGAATATTTTTTATTGTTTCAGTATTGGCAGTGATTTATTTAATGAACCCTCTTTAAATTTAGATAAATCTCTGCCCATACTTCACATTTATCATTAGGAACAGACTAATTAGAAATTTCCCAGTGAAAGAACTATTATGCTCTTTTTTTAATGATGATTTTGAGTTCTGTACTATTATCTACTTCTTCCTTTAATTTCGTTGATTTCATTTCTGCCATAGCACTGCTAAAAAAGATGATAGATTAGTTTTTAATTTATCTGAGCCTTTTTGGAAGTGAGTTCTATAAATAAGATTTTTTAAAAATAGCCGAATTTTAAAACTCCAAGTATCATTAAAGAAAAAAATAATGATAATCTATTTGGAATATTATCTTTCTAATATGTGTTATTCACCTCCTTTCTTAAATGCAGTTTAATGGGTATATACTTATATCCACTTAATGACTCAGGTCATTGTTATGAAAATCAATTAGTGGTCTTTCATTTTGTGTGGGTAAAAGTATACCTTCTTGGGAGCTAGCCAGCACTGGGAGGGCACCTTTGTAACTAGTAGCCATGGAATCTTAGATAAACAACATTTTTGGAATTGCAGGCTTTTCTTTTCTGCAAAATGAAGATAATACCTACCACAAACAGTTGATATGTGGATTAGAAATAATGCATATGACATGCTTAACATCATGGCGGACTCACTGTGGATGCCAACAGATGCCAGCTGTGAAGGAAAGCTTATGCTTGAGGCTCCGAGGCAGGGGGCTGTTTTCCACTGCAGTAAATAATGGTTCTATTTTTTTATGACTTTTAATGGCACGATCATGTCACGAGTGTGTAAATAGGTATGTTTATGTCCATGCCTATAGATACTATTAAATATAGTTTTCTTCACATTTGTTGGCAATCTCTCCTGATGCCGGCATATTGCTTAAGTAGTCTCGCCTGAAAGTTTGGAAACCAGAGTCTCCTTAGCAGTATTGTGTTTAGAAAAGGAGTAAAAAAAAGACCGTAAATGATCACATGCAGATAAGTCCTCTGAGCAGTCATTGAACTCTAATGTTTTTGTTTTTCCACACTTACTTTAGTAGTAAGGGTCACCTTCACTTCACTTCTTTATACAACTGGTGGAATTTTGAATAAGTGTGGTTGTGAGATAGCTAAGATCCAAATAAGTGATACTAAGCTATAAATATTATATCTAAGACCGTGCTTATTTTATTTGGGTATTTATTTTTTTAGCTTCTGGAAAAATCAGTGTTCTACTGAAAGTCACTTGTCTTTAACTTGTGTCAACCCTTTAGACCAAGATTAAGAAATTAAGTAGAAGAATTTATTCAACAGTGTTGTAAAGATTTCAGAGCATTGTTTTTGGAATGATTTTACTCTTCATTTACTGCCTTATTGCCTCAAAGGTGTAAACCAGATAATTTTTTTTTTCATTTTCAGTTAATACATAAGCTTAAACTCAATTTCCCCCAATCTAAAATGAAGACCAACTCAACAGAAAGCAGTGGAAAAATAAGAGCAGCAGAAGGAGAGGAAATGAATGGGAATTAAGTTGATTTCTCCTCCTCTGTTTTATAGTTCTCAGTCTGAGGTCCTTCTCCAGAGCAGTGTTTAGCTGGGCCCTGCCTCCATGACCAGGACAGCAAGCATTAGCCACTGTACCCCAGCACTGGGAAGCAGGACTGGCCGCATATGTTGTGGAGTCCAGTGCTACTCTATTTTCATAGACATAAAGCACGGGCAGCTAATGGGCTCCAGGTATGAATCACTAAGTAGATGTGTGCTAATTAATTAGATATGTGGCATACTTACAGGAAAAAAATCAGAACAACACAGATTGTAAGCTGACTTGCTTTTAGTTCTGTGTTTCAGAATTACCTAAGCCTGGAGCTGGAAAGAAGTTTGCAGTGATATTCAAGGCTCACTCTGCTTCCCAACAGTCCCGTACATTTCCAAGGAGATGTATGCGTTTGTAAATGAAAGGCAAGCTCAGCAGATGCTACAATAGACTAGAAAAAGGGAGTGTAGTGGAAGAAGCCAGAGGGTCTGTGTGAAAAACTCTCAGGACCTTGACAAATTAAGTAAATATCCCGACTCTCTATTAGACATATGTAAAAATGGGGTGACAACATGTGCCTGGCAGCGTTGCCGTGACAGTTAAATATGATGTAAAGAAGTTGCTGACACATAGTTAAAGATCAACAAAGGATAGTTCCTTCCCCTCTTCTTTGCACAAGATCTAACTTAGGAGAAAACATCTAACGGATGAAGGAGGTCACCTTCTATGCTGATGTAAAGCCACCCCCATGGCCACTATAGAGAACTGCTTCCTAACAGGCCAGCTTTACAGACAAC
Organism: Hipposideros armiger; assembly: GCF_001890085.2. Lineage (NCBI taxonomy): Eukaryota > Metazoa > Chordata > Mammalia > Chiroptera > Hipposideridae > Hipposideros > Hipposideros armiger. Next base: position 101,199 of record NW_017732038.1, read on the forward strand.
CACGGGCTGCAAATTGAAGTAGGGGGTTCAATCCTGCTTCACTTGATTACAAAAATCCAACTCCCCCAGGCTTCTAACTGCCAACTGCACCCTCCCGTCCTCTCCTTCCTTTTCAATCAGAAGGTCAAACCAAGAGGCAACAGCTTTCTTTTGGCCTCCTCCTTTAAGGTTTTTATTTCTGCCATTTGAGGAATGTATTAGCGTGACCAACAATCACAGTTGGCCAGAGAATTGCCTGGATTTAGCACTCAAAGTCCATGTCCTAGGGAGCCCCTCAGTCCTGGGAACACTAAGATGGTTGTTCACCCTGCTTCTGATCCATCAGCTCAGGAACATGAAGTGAATGTTATATCACCTTGTGCTGCATTCGGCCTTTTAATTGAACTCGAAACTCTGTCTTCTACCAAGTAGACAAACCACAGCCCACTAGTCAAATTCAGCCTGGGGCCTGTTTCTGTGAAGCCTGTGACTTAAGAATTTTTTTTCTTTTTTACATTATTACAGGATTTTTTTTTTTTTAACTGAGCCATCCTGCCACCTGTTGGCAGTTTAGCGGCAGCTCAGGCCAGGCATCGAACCACTGTTGCACAGAGCTTGCACCCTTGAGCAAGCTCTTAAGCAACTGAGCCACTTGGCCGGCCCTTTACCTTATTAAAAAGTTGTTTTAAAAAGGGTGAATATGTGATAGAGACCACCTATGTCCTACAAAGGCAAAAAAAAATTACTCTCTGGCCCTTCACAGAAAACTTTGCTGACCCACAGATAAAACACATCTTCCTTTGCCATGCAACAACAGGGTTTGGGATGCTCAGCCTAAATCCATTTTGCTAATAAGATGCAGGGAGAGGACAGTGATCTTTAATCATGAAAAGAAGATTCTAGGAATGACCCACTCACGCATTTCTTTTAATGATTAATATTTTGTTTATTCTGGAGAAAAAGGCAAGCAATGTATATGGCACACAAATGGTACAGAATTTTATTCAAAAGAAAAAAAATTGCTTTTAATTCAAGTTAACAGCAGTGACCACGGTATATAGTCTTTGTGCACCGGTGGCTAATGGTTCTCTGGTATGTGCTGGGGAGGACCTTCCATATCTATCTGCTATAAATGTTTAGTTTAAACCAGTAAGCCTTTCCTGGCCCAGGGATAACTTTTATCCTAAGTTGGCCCAGACTGAAGGAAAGGATTTACATTCCATGGACGTTAAAACAAGGTATGTGTACCTGGAACCTGGATTTGTGTGCAAGTTCAACAATTTGATAAGTCGGTGGACTTTCCTCGACTTTGTGCAATAGCTCCCCTCTCGCTTTTTTGTTTCCAGACCAAGAAGGGAAATGAAATCTTGGAATTTGAAACCCGTTGAGCGAGTTGACTTTCTGTTGCAGCTTGTGGTAGATTTATATGCAGGGTGATTTATATTCCTCAGTTCAGAATAATTTTTGTATCAGATCATCTTTTTATTACGTCTTTACATTGTTTAAATCCTTGATAAAATACAAGGATTTCCCTGTGTAACTTTCCCCTTGTTAGCATAACAAGGGTATATACAAGGTTGGACAATTAAGCTTGTGAACTCATCCTAGAAAAAGTGCTACATACCTCATTGCGGAATTTCACTATGGTCACCTTCGAAGTACTCCCCTTGGGAAGCTATGCACCAACACCAGTGCCTAGTCCACCCTTCAAAGCAATTTTGGAACACTTTTCCTGTCATCGTATTATCCTTGATGTCCTGAATGTCATCAAAATGTCTTCCTTTCAATATTTCCTTTCTCTTTGGGTAAACAAAGAAGTCATTGGGAGCCAGATCAGGTGAGTAGGGTGGGTGTTCCAATACAGTTATTTGTTTACTGGCTAAAAACTCCTTCACAGAGAGTACCGTGTGAGCTGGTGCATTGTCGTGATGCAAGAGCCACGAATTGTTGGCAAGAGCCATGAATTGTTGGCGAAAAGTTCAGGTCGTTTTCGTCTTTTTCATGCAGCATTTTTAGCACTTCTAAATCATAAACTTGGTTAACTGTTTGTCCAGTTGGTACAAATTCATAATGAATAATCCCTCTGATATCAAAAAGGGTTAGCAACATTGTTACAAGTTTGCCAACTTAATTGTCAAACCTAGTATCAACTGTGAGAACAACTGGAAACAAAAATATTTGGCTGTTTCATTGCATAAAAATTATTTTCATAAAATATTTTTAAAATCATATACAAATCTCAAATATTTCCATTTGTTTTATTCTGAGACTGTTAGCATTCTTTCCATTCAAATGAGAATGGTTTTAAACAATAGAATTGTGAAAGCTGATTTTGTTTATTGCTCTTTGAAACATAGTCTACCTCCATTCCCATTAGAATGTCCTTTGCTGATACTCACATATGGCCTTGCTTTTGACAATGGTCAGTAGCCAGGCTATCAACCCATGGGTGAGATAGATATGCTTTTCTACTTCATATTCTATAGCTAAAACTTATTTTAAAATTGAAAATGGTATTAAGCCCGGTTTAATACAGAGGTTGTTAACCAGTGGTTAGCTGATTTCTAGTGAATTCATAAATGGGCTGAAAGGACTAACTGTCTTGGGAATGTATGCATTGAATATATGTGTATTTGAGGAAGAGGTTCAAGCTTTGGCTACATTCTCAAGAGGGGTCTTGCAAAGCAGTTATGGCTCTATGCATTGTGGACAGAAAAGGGCCCACAGGTTAAACCTGACAAGCTCAGGAGACGGAAAATAAGATGGCGTGAACACACAAAAACATTTTTAAGGGCCGGCCGAGTGGCGCTTTGTTTAAGAGCTGGCTTGGGA
>NW_017732038.1:104079-141421 GCF_001890085.2 Hipposideros armiger
ACAGCTAAGATGCTGAACAACAGCTCAACCTGGAGCTGGGCTGCTGTGAGTCGCCTGCCACGGGGTAGGCTGCAGCCCCTGCTACAGTGGGTTGCCATGGGCTACCGTGTGTAGCCAGCAGCCAGCGGGAGCGGCCAGCAGCCTCAGTGAGCAGCCGTCCAGAAGCCGGTGACTGATCTGCCTTACTCGGGAAGAGTGCAATGATGGTGCCAACTTGGGCCAGTGAAGTGATGTCCTCCACAATTAGACTGAAGAACAAAAGGACAGCAACTTGTCTGTTTCCCTTCCCCCAATTCCCCAACGCTGTTCCCATCCCCTAACTCCCCAATAAAAATCTTAAAAAGAAAAATAAAAAAAAATTTAACTAAGTGAGCCATGACCGGAAGTCACATCTTTGGCTTCCTCATAAAGTTAATCTGTGCCTTTTAATGTTTTTCTGTACCTAAGATAACATCTTAGGAATGTTAGTAATCCTTTTTCCAGACCAGAGCTGGAAACTGCAAAATTCCTCATTATTATGCTTGTCTCCTGATTACCATCTCTATGTGCTGTAAAAAGCAAACTGTAACTATTCTGCACTCACCTATGTAAAAGAAGTATCTGTCTCTCCAATTTACTTTTATCTTGTTCCAGAGATTTCCCCGCTTTGCTTTCTCCCATCCCCTTAGTCTATCACCAATGGATTTCATGTAACCTTCCTCCTTTGATTTTATGTATAAAATGAGCTGTAAAACTGCCATTTTAGGGAGCATTTTCTCAATCCGTTGAGATTTTGCTTCCCGGCAGTTGTCAACAGTTTGGCTCAAATAAACTCTTATAAGTTCTCTTTAGGCTGGATGTTTTTCATCAACAGCATTCATTCTACGGATAGATAAACTGAGGCACCAGTGGTTATAGGACTGATCATGGTCACCTAACTAATTAGAAGTCCTGTGTCAGGACCAAAATGAAGGACATCTGACTTCCAGTCCACAGTTCTTTTCACTTGATGAAAACCTGTGTGTGTGTGTGGTGGGGGAGCGTGGGGGGGAAGGGGTTGATAAAACAGTTCTCAGACATATTATTTTCCCAACTCAGTGTGGCTCTCTGAAGAATACACTTTCCAGAAATGTGATTGATTTTCACACGTGGCTTGGGAAACCTGCCTCATTCTTCCATATGCCCAACCCTGACATGTGACAGAGTTGGGCCCATATTATAGTGACTATATTAACAGATGATGTCATAACTTTAAATATTTAAATTTAAACCTACAAAATTTAAAATTTAGCTTGAAAATTAACTATCATTTAAGTTGCCATCTGTGGATAAGTTGAAACCTGTGCCAGTCTAATTAGCAATCAGGAATATGCTAATTGCTTTTGGCATATGAATGTGGAAAACTTCTCTGGAGTAAAATAATGCCAAGTCGCATGTTTCTGCGCCTTTCTTTCTTTCAAATTGACAGTATCAATATTCTAATATTACTTGGCATTCTGTTTGAGGCTTTAAAAAAGTTTTTTTGTTTTCATTTTTAAAAGAAAATTTGTTATCTATCTATCTACCTACCTACCTACCTATCTATCATCATCATTTACCTATCTCCTTAAGTCTAGGGACTATGAACCTGGGCACTATTAACATTTGGAACAGATAACTTTTTTGTTCTGAGGGACTGGCCTGTACATTTCAGGATGTTTAGCAGCACCCCTGGCTGATACACACTAGATACTAGAACCCTTCCCTCCCTCATCATGACATAAAAAAATGTCTTTATGTTTCCCTCTGGGATGAGAACACATGTATTAGAATATTTATTTTAAAAAACAATTTCTTGAGCGTAATATTAATACAACACATGATTAATGCTTCTGGGAAAATGGCTTCCTAAAGTTAATGCTTCCTATTTGAAGGAACAAAAATTATAGTTTACTAATTTATTAACTTGGTTTACTATAAGTGTTCAATTCTTGCTTTGTTTTTGTCTTCCGACCTATGCATTTTTACAACTAAAATTTCCATTACATAGTACAAATAGGTGTTGTTTTTATCTTTTTTTTTAAGCTTAGCAGAATGATCATGATTGTGAAGCACTGCACAACTGCCCCAGGTGCATCTTCACTGAAGAAGCAGCTGTGTTGTGGCTGGGATGATGCCCTCAACTATTATAATAAGGGCCACCCCCATAGCAACACCTAGATGTTTACCTGTGTGATGCCCCAGGCTTTGGTAAAGATTCTTTCCTATATGCCCAGTTGCTAGGAAACAAGGAAGCACAGAGGACCCCAGGAGGAGGAAATGATCATTTTGTTGTGCTGCTGGGCAATCTCGGAAAGCAACCCCCACTTCTACCACCCATCCCCTTTTAAATGTATATTTCTATTTAGCCTTCAGACAGTTGACTTGCAAGTGCATTTTCAGGAACATATTTAATAAGAAAGTAGAGGACTGCTTTTATTCTCTTTATATTTATGATACAAATTACTCAGCAGATGGAAATAGTTCTTTTCTTGTTTCCCCATTGTCCCCTTTTGTGCTGGCTAGAACATGGAGGTGTCCCAAATCTTTTCTGGACTCAGCCTTGATGTTCTGATCCTTAATCTGATAGTGACTTCCCAAGTAGCAATCCTCAGCTGTTTGGCTCTGAAAAAGCCCCGTTTTGGAAAGCAGTTTCATCTTTCTTTGTGTCACCTTGTTTGAGGAGCAATGAAATCCAATTATCCTTTGCAATGATTTGGGAAGCAGCAAATGGAGTTGACATCTGTTCAGCAAATTCTGAAGACAGTCCATTTTTGTGTTTCCCCCCATGGAGCTAAAGTCATCACAGATTTTGTCCTTTGGCCTTCTGTGGGTCTCCTGTGATAGCCTTGTGCTAGTCTAAGCAAGGTTGACTTAGAAAATTAAAAGGAGAGAAACAAGGGTTAAGAACAGAAATGAATTTTCATTGTACAGTGGAAGGAGCAGTGTTTGGCCCTAAGCATTTACTTGAGAGATCAGGGTAATTAAACAACCAGTGTTTGTATGGAAATTTATTCACTTATTAACTACATTTATTGAACCCCTATAATGTGTGAGGTATTTTTCTAGGTATGGGGGATAGGGATATGACAAATTCATGTAATTTGTCTGTTCTCATAGAGGACCTAGACAATAAAGAACTAAATATATAAACAAGGTTGTTATTGATAGTGAAAATTGCTATGAAGAGAGTAAAAGAGGTTACCATGATAAAGAGGGGGACAAGTGATCTTTCAGGGGGATCAGAAGACAACATTTAAACTTGGCTTCAAATAGGAAGGAGCCAGCCCTGCAAATGTTGGAGCAGGTAAAGGGGATCAGAATGCGTCACTTCAAAATATGCCACTTTGGCATAAAGATTATTTTGAGCTGAAGGCAATTGAGAAATAGCAGAAAAGGAGAACTCTCCACCCTCACCTTTCTGCCTAAAAGCAGGGCATACATTTTCTGTTGTAATGGTGACATAAATTTCCATTTGCCAAGGTGTTCTCCTCTTGTATATCAGGAAGAGAAGAAAGACTCTTAATCACTGGAGAGGATGCTTAGACTTATCACAGGAGACAGTCCCCAACATCACTGCATAACAAACCTTACTAAGCAATCCTGGTCTACCATATATTTCCTAGTCCCCCTTTTTACAATTTACCTCCCCTAGAATCCCAAACTCTTCCTTTAATTTTGTTTAGTCACTTCTACACAATATATTGCCCTCTGTTAAACTGATCATCTTCTGATGCTAACCACTTCTTAAAGTTTTCACCTTTTTTCTGTGTACTCTCTGTGTATATGAAATTAAAAATATTTGTTAAATGCATGTATGTGCCTTTTCTCCTCTGAAACTGTAGTTTGTTGGTTTAATTCACAGTTCCCATGTACTGAATCTAAGGGGATAGAGTAAGAGATTTTTGTTTTTCCCCTACAACAGGGGACCATTTCCAAGAAAGAGACAGTGAAAACTCTGAATCAAGAGCTACCTTGCTTGACATGTTTGAAAAGAAGTTCAGTGAATGGAGTTTGAAATGTAGGAAGGGACCAGAACATGAATGGCTTTAAAATCTCTGGAAAGACATTTTGGTATGTACAAATGTACTTACCTAAATATGAGAAGACACTATTGGGGAAGCTAAGTAGGAGAAACACAAATTGTATTTTGTTTATCTTTAAAACATCACACTGGCCGTTCTGAGAAAAATGAATGACAGAAAATAAAGAAATGGAAGGAGGGGAGTATCCTGGAAAGATGACAACAGGGTGAGGAAGGTTTTTTTGTCTGTCCAAATTGCCTCATAAAACCAGAGCAACTAGATATCAAACCAAAACAAAACAGAAAAATAGGGACAACATTTTAAATAAAATCAAATGGCAAGTTACCCCCAAGAGTCTCCAAGTAGAAGGGAGTAAAGCCAGCCCACATTAACACTAATAGCATGTGTTTTCAGGAGAGAGTGGAGGGAAGCAATGAGGCAGGTCAATTTTAGAACAGTAGCTCCGAAAGAAAGGGTTTGCTCTCCTTCCTACTGGATGCGGGAAGGGCCTGTATTAAGAATGACTGAAGAGGCAAGAACATTCCAGTCCCTCTCAGTTGACTTTTATTCTTTTTATATTTATGCTGGTTTCCTTCCTAGGACAGGGCCCTACCCTGGGGAGAAACCGCTCTGGCAATAGAATCAAAATCAAGCAGTCTAGGAACATTGGAGGTTAAGGCAAGAGACAGTTTAGACCAGAGTGATGAAGGGAAACAGAGCCAGAATATCTCAGAAAACAAAGTCACTATATATTTTTTAACGCTGTAGAAATGGGAGGTCTGTGAAGCTTGAGAAGAGTTTCTGATTCCTGTCCCTTTCTAAAAGTTCTGAAAAGATAATTTCAAAAAATATCTGTAGAGAGCCTCATTAGTGCTTAAAGGGTCAGTGAATAGTGGAGAAAATGTAGGCAACGATGATGCAGCCAATCATATAGGTGAGTTTAAAGATATACAGTGGTCAAAGGAGTCTACAGGCCAAATGTTTGTTTAGATAAATCCTAATTTAGTAAGAAAAATAATTGACGTAGTGGTTTATTTACCTTGCTTCCTAATAAGCTGTAGTTAGAAGGTGCTGCCTGAGGTGGCACCTTGGTAACCATTGCGCAAGATGGCACACTCTTTTATTTAGCTATAAATTCAGTTTTTATTAAGAAGTCTTTTGGAAGCTTGCACAGCATTTGCATTCACCTTTCATTCAATTTCAGCAATTTCTTAGCCAACCAAGCATGTATCCCAGAAATCCTTGGCAGTGTAAGCTAAGGGAAGCAGTGTTTGAGTGTTTCAATGTTCATTGTTAGAGTTTTGAATTTTTGTCAGAGCTGAAATGTGAAGGTTTGGATATCAATCCCTACAACTAAGTGATTATCATGTGAGTTTCTTCTCAGGCTAGTTTTGACCCAACATGAACTGTCTAGTTGTGGTCTTCTGTTATAGGCAGATTCACTGCCTTATACAATTTTTTTGTTGTTGTTACAAAGGCCATAGCATGAGTTTCCCTACAGAATGTTCTATCACACAGTAAGCACTTTATAAGCTACTGGAGAAAAAAATGGGATGAACAAATTTAAGGGAGAAAATAGGAAGACATAAAAAGAAATGCTCAATGTTCCCTTCCTTAATAATGCCTGATTTGTTAGCTTTCTACTTATATAAACAAATAGCTGCTGCCATTTCTGTGCCTCACACAGATGTCCCCAGGTGTCTTTCACAGAAACCCTCACTACTGCTATCAAGGAACAGAGGAGCTGTGGGATGATGCTGCCTACACAAGGAAGACAGTGGCTTTGCAGTCTGGGAACCAACGCCTAAGAGCTGGCTCCCTCGGCTGGGAGCCACCGCCGTCATTTCCATGTAGGGACCAACCTTCTTCAAACTCTATAGAACTTGTTAGAAGCTTCAGGGTCACCGGTCTTTCTCATCCCATAAAGAGTGGTCCCTGCTGGTCCCCTCATGCCCTTATCTTTCCCCAGCTCAGGGCCTGGGCCTGCACCTCCTCTGAAGCTCAATTGTCAGCAGAAACCATTGAATTGCAAATATTCCCTTCATTTGTCATGTCATGGGAACACGATCTATGCTGACTTTTGATTCAGAAAATGTGCTCATTTCATCTCTGAACTCCAGTCAATATGAACGAAGGGAAAATGCATGTATATTATGTTGTGGGAAGGTTGAGGATTCCTTGTTAGTGCAAGAGAGATGAGTGTACATGAGGCTTCTGGCATCCCTTCTTGGAACCTGGGTTGCATTTCCCCACAGATGTTATAATGGAATTATTTTTTTGTTAAGTAGGGTTATAGGGTTTACTTAAATTATTTTATGTAAGTGGTAAACTAATTGCTCCATGATTTCTAAGGGTAACTGTGTTTTAAATTTCAAGCAATGACTTATCTAATACGATTTGGAAGATAGCCTAATCTTTTCTACATCTCCTTCTCATGTTGATAATATGCGCGATGATGTCACATACGTCCCCTAACTGTATGCATGGTGGAAGTCCAAAGAGCACATTGTTTAGTTAAATATTACCAAGCACTAATTTTGTAACCATGCTAGAGATACATAAGTAAATAGATTTTAGTCCTGTCTTCAGAAAGTTCATTTTGTAAGGGAGAAACACATCAATAGATAATAATAAAAGAAAAGGAAAGGACCTCAACTTTAGAGAGCTTACTGGGAGAGGGATTAGTTCTGCCTGGTGGGGCTGAGGAATGCCCCATACAGGAAAAATCATTTCGGCCAGGCGTCCCAATTTAAATATGAGCCCACGAGAAGGAAGAAGGAAAGGTGCCACAGGCTCTCCTAGGCAGGAGCAAAGACAATAAAGATGGGCCTTCTGTTTGAAAGTTGAGTGTGATTCAGTTTCTGCTATTCATCTCCTATACTTTAACTCCTATAATCCAAAAACTGCTGTGCTTCCCTTTTTAATCTAAATCTTTTGTTAAATTTTCCCAGTTCTTCTGCAGGTTTCAAATAGCCAAAGATACCATCATATGGTGTCATAAATGCTTGATCCCTTGACATCATTTTCTGGAGGTAGCATGAGCAAAAAAGTATATCAAATAACTTTGTATTATACATGCTTTTTTTTACTCACCACTGGACTATAAATATCTTGAGAGTGAAGACAATTTGCCTACTTTATTACTAAGTTTTTAGTGTCTACCTTAATGCCTATGAAAAGTAGCTGCTTACTAAAAATTTGTTGAATAAGTTAACAAACATTGTGTAAAATAATAATTACGAATAACATGTTCAATTCATTCAGCATTTGTTATTTCCAGATACTTTTTTTTAATCTCATTTTAATTTAGTTTTCAACAACCATTTGTGAGAACTATTATTATTCACATTTTTAGGTAAAGAAACTGAGACTTGGAGAGAAAACTTGCCAGAGATTTCACTGTTTAAAATGGAGGTCCTCTAAGGGTTTTATTTTCCCCAAAATATGCTTTTCTTTATAAATCATTTAGGCTTATATCATTGTGTTGCTATACTCTCTGTAAGAGCTCTTTGTAAAATCCTTTTTTGTTTTTTTTTAGAAGTAGGAAGGTGCATTTGCCAAGAGTCAATAAACAGACAACTCAAGTGGTTCAAACTTGAACAGTAGACTTCAGAAGCTTTGAGAAACGTTTAACCTTGACATTCTCCATCCTAATTGACAAGTCTGGTGTTGGTTACTTGCTGAGATAAGAGGGATTTTTTCAGTGTATAATATACAGTGTATAATAAGAGGGATTTTCAGTGTATAATATGCAGGTCATTGGTTTTAAGTTGGGTCCATTATAATTTACTGGAGTCCTGATAGTTCTAGGTGATATAAAGAAGAAAGATTGGCTTTATTAGGTGATTTCCCCGTCTTTGGTAGTGCTACTTTAATAGATAATAATGTTTAACAACTTGATGACATTTCCCCGATTTTATTTTAGCATTTGGAAGGTGATGAATTCTAGGACTCACTAATACTGGAATGAGCTCATCGCCCAGAATAGTGAGTCTGGGAGTCACAAAAAGTCCATTTTTCCTAAACTTTAGCCTTGTGGCTTTTGTTCTGTGCTTCTCCAAGTACAACCTGACATTTGTGTCTGATTGGTTGAGAGCTCTTAGAAGCAATTAAGAGTACACTTGGATATCCATCCAAATGTTCCAACTTAATATATTTCAATGGAAACAGAAAGCCCAAGTGGTTTGCCGAGTTTGAAAAGACTTTAGATTCCAGTTCATATTTAGAGCTGGCCTTCTGTGTAAGCAGATTTGTGACTCCTTTTTTTTGGTTAAATTTTAGGGCACCAGCAAGTACCTTGCCTCCCTCACCCCCAAGCTCCTCTAGTTTATTCCCAAATTTCAGAAATGAAACATGGGGAAAACTTTTCACGCCATGATTAGAGATAAGAGTGCAAATAGCCATAGAAGTAACACCTAGGCTTACCAGTATGATTTGACTTATGTAATCGTAATAAATCTTTCCCTATGGACTTTGATAGGGTAAGAATGAGCGAACATTAGAACCCTGGCCAGCTGAAAGCAGAAAGGGGAAAGCTGGTGCATTGAAGACAAGATGGACGTTTTATACTTGTAGGAGCAAGCCCTGTCTACTTCCGTTTATCTCTCACTGTCCTTCCTCTCTTCCTACTTTGATCTTGGCGTCATCTCTCCTTGAACACTTTCTGCAGCTTTTAGAATAGAGCCGTTCTTCACTCAAAAGGGCTGATATGGTAGACAAAATTCCAAGAATGACCCCCAGTAACCTTTCCCTTTGAGTGTCAGTAACACCTGTGAATATGAGGACATATAATGCCCAACATTCTATTATAGCGTTTGCTAAAAAGGTGAACCTAAACTCATCACACAAGCCCTTCTCCTGCTTGTGGCAGAAGATCAAGTCAGAGATTCAAAGGACAAGCTGGATATGATGTGCTGTTGCTCGCTTTGAAGACAGAGGGGGACACAGGAAAAGGGGTGCTGGTGGCCATTTGGAGCAGTGTGTGACTTGAGGCTGAACGTCAGCATGGAAAAGGGGTCCTCATTCCTACGACTGCAAAAAATTAGATTATACTAACAGCTGGATGAACTTTTACGTGGATTCTTCCCCAAATCCTTCAGATAAGAGCCCAGTCTTGTCAAAGCTTTTAGCTCTGTGGCACCCACAGCAGAGAACCCAGTTGAGTCCGCCTGGACTCCTGACTTACAAAACTCTGAGGTAACACATGGATATTATTTTAAGTTGCCAAATTTGCAGAAATTTGTTATACAACAATAGAAAACTAATACAAGTGCAATTTGTTCCCCACTCACCCATAGAAATGTTTGCCATTTCATACTGCAATTCCCCAAACCAAGTTTTTAACTATTTAAAGACATTATACTGTGTATAATTATTTTGTTGTTGATGACATTTGTAATTTTACTCTGTTCTTTTAAGGTTTTTTTTTTTTTTAGAGATTATTGGGGAATTGGAGAAGGGAACAGTGCCCGTGAATTGGGGAAGGGAACGTTGTGTTTTTCCAGGACCCATCAGCTCCAAGTCAAATTGTTTTCCTTCAGTCTTAGTTGTGGAGGGCACAGTTCAGCTCCAAGTCCAATCGCCACTCTCAATCTAGTTGTGGGGAGGGGCGGGTGGAGGGCAGGGTGCGCAACCCACCATCCCATGCAGGAGTCACACTGGCATCCTTGTTAAGAGCACATGCTCTCACTAGCTCAGCGGCAGCTCAGCTTGGGCTCAGCTCACTAACACATGTGGGAATCCAACCGGCGACCCTGTTGCTCAGAGCTCCTGCTCTAATCAACTAAGCCACCCAGCCGGCCCCTATTCTGTTCAGTTTTGAGTACAAATAAGTTTCCTTCCTTCCTTCCTTCCTTCCTTCCTTCCTTCCTTCCTTCCTTCCTTCCTTCCTCCCTCCCTCCCTCCCTCCCTCTCTCTGTCTCTCTCTCTCTTTCTTTCTTTCTTTCTTTCTTTCTTTCTTTCTTTCTTTCTTTCTTTCTTTCTTTTTTTCTTTCTTCCATTCTCTCTCTCTCTTTTACAAAGGGCGTTTCAGTATATCTGTTTGTACCAATAGAGATGGTAGGCAGTGAAAAGTGTGTTCATATTGAAATTATTATTATAAATCATCACAACCATGATTATCATCTTTTGGTATTAGGTTTTCTTCGCTGTGCAGTGGTTATGAGATCTTAGAGTTGAGAGACTTTAAAAACATAGGATCTAGTGATTCTCAGCCCGAGTGAAGAAGAGAACCACCTTTACAATGACACATCAGTATCTTTGCAAGGAATTAAATGGGAAGAAACTTTTAAACCTCAATTTTTATACCTTGCACCCTCCTTGGATGAACACCAAGTAGTCAAACTTCTTTGTTTTTCAGAAGTAGCACAAATTCAGGAAGGTTAAGCAACCTGCACAAAGTTGTACCGCAATTATAAGAACAGGACTGATTTTAAAGGGGTGAGTTTTTCCTATCTCTGGTGCTTTTCAGGCCCCCCAGATTAAAAACTCAGGGTGTCACATTCTCAGTTCTTCCAGGACAAAAAGGATTCCCCAGAACTGAATACCTCTAAGAGTTGTTTATAAAAACTGTCAGTATCAGCGTCACTCCTCTTATCTCTGCAGTCAAGAGGTTCTGGATTACTTAGAAAAGATCCTGTCTATGACTTTGGAAGCAGAGAAATCACTCCCCACCCACCAAGAGCAACAAAATACATGTAAGATTTTAGCACACATTTGTCTTTGAATGAAAAACACATTAAAAAAACACAGGAGAAAGTAATTATTATGCTATGTTGCTAATAATAGAAAAAAAATGTGTTAATGGAAAAAGTGTAAAACCAGGGTTAATAAAATTGCTGGTTGATAAAGGATAATTAAGTGTTTCTTTGCATCTTCCCCGCCTGAGGAATTAAAAGTCCAGAATGTGTGTTATGGTAGCGAATCTCCAACTTGAGCGTATGTCAGTGTCACTTAGAGGGCTTGTTCTACAGTTTCCTGGACCACACACCTCGAGTTTCTGATTCAGTAGAGTAGGGTCAAGGCCAAGACTCTCTAGTTCAAATAACTCTCCTAAGCAATTCTGTTGCTGCTAATCTGGGAATCCTACCATGAGAAGCACTCACTGGGGTACTGAAACTGCTAAGGCTGTTTCACAAGGACTAGCATGACTCTAGGGGAATTTAGAGACACTTAGAGCATGGTGAGAGGCAAGGATTTAAATACAAGTATCCCTGGGAAAAGGCAATGAGTTATTCATTTTCCAAACATTTACTGGGGCCTTAATGTGACCAAGCTCTGTGTCTGGTGTCATGGATAAAATTAGCAAGTTATTATCTCAATCTGTGAAAAAGGAACACAAACAACACAATATAATATAATGTGGTAACTCTAAAAATAGAAATGAGCTCATTGTTTTCTTGAATGGTAAAGTTGAGGCTACCCAAATATCAAGGAACAAATGGCCCCGAGTTAATTATTAACTTGCAGTAAAATAGCTGGTACTTAGAGAAATATGTGTTTAGATGTTATGCTAAGCACACTTCATTCTTATTTAACTTGATTTACACACACACACACACACACACACACACACACAACCTTAGAGTTAAATATTAACATTTGATCATTGACCTAATCATTATCCCTGCTTACCTATTCAGAGACATGACTCAAAAGTTTCTGTATTCTTTGTTCTATTATAAATGTTTCTCTTTTTATTAGATTATTTCCATCAGCAGAGCTATATGCTATTAAATCCTCCCATCTGGGAAAAGAAACTTCTCTTTGGCCAAATTTTCTTTTCTAGTACCTGACTCAAGTCTCTCTTTTGCTCCTACAGCAACTCCTTAAAAATCTATAATTACTTGCCAATTCTTCATTTGAACTTTTGCTAAAGATTGCAGACTACCGCTACACCAAATTGTTTTTAAGTCATCAGTGATTTCTACTGTGCTACATCTAATGGTCAGCTCAATGTCAGTAGTATTTGTCACAGTAAATCGCTATCTTCTGTGATCTGTGAATATAGATCTACGTTGGAATATTTTCTTTACTTGGTTGCTGGACCATCATAATCTGATTATGATAATCTATCTAATTGACTACTTCCTCTAAATCTCTTTACTAATTCCTCTTCACCTTAATAACTTTTTTAGTGCTAACTATACTTTGAGATGTGTTTTTATGCACATAAATAAAACAATTCTGTATAGCTAAATGAATTTTGACAAATGTATATGCCGTACAACCCTCACCCAATGGAGAAACAATGTTTCTGTCACTTTGGGAATTTCCCATATGCTGCTGAAATAATCACTGTAATGATTTCTATAGCCACAGATAATTTTGCTTGTTTTGACTGCCATATAACTGGAACACCTGATGTATATAAACTTTAGTATCTTCTTTTGCTGAACTTAATATTTTTGAGATTTATCCATATTGGTATATGTAACAGAAGTTCATTCTTATTGTAAGTATTCCATTGTGTACCATGTCTTCTTTGTAAATGGACATTTGAGGCGTTTCCTGCATTTGGTGCAATTGTTTTCTGCTTTGGAGCAGCTATGAGCATTCTTGAGGAAATCTTTCTATGAAAATATGTCTTTATTTCTATTAAAGTTAATATATAAGGGTGGTTTTGCTGGATTATTGGATAGCTGGAGGTTTAACTTTATAAGAAGCTGACAAACAGTTTTCCAAAGTGGATGAACCGTTTAAACTCCCATGAGCAAGGATGAAAGGTATTGTTTCTTGGCTTGAAGGTCTCTGTCTCATATTAATATAGGCACACCAACTTTCTTCTACTTTCTTTTCTCTTAAACCTTTCTGTGTTTTTACATTTAAAGTTTCTGTCTTATAAATGGCATTTTATTTTTATTTTATCTGATAATCTGTCCTTTAATTGGAGTACTTTGTGTATTTATAGCTAATGTAATTACTAATTTGGTTAGACTTTTAAGCCTAGCATCTTGCTATTTGTTTATGTCTGTCCCATCTGTTCGTTCCTTTGTTTCCTTTTCTGCATATGTTTGAATTGAGTAGTTTTTAGTATTCCGTTTTATCTCCTCCAGTGACCTTTAGTTGTATGTTATTGTATTATTTTTGTTTTTGTGTTTGCTGTAGGGAATATAATATGCATCCTTAACTCATCATAGTCTATTTGGGATTAATACAGTAAAACTTCACAAACAATGGAAGAGACAACAGTATATTAATAATTTCCTTTAACCCTACTTTTGTCCCTTTCTCTATTGTTATTTTATATTTTATTTTTATGTTACATTTCCTTTGCTTCTAGATGTTGGAGGGACCCAGGCATAAATCCCTGGATCTGTTTCACTTTTTTTTTTTTTTTAGCTGAGCCATCCCGCTATCTGTTGGCAGCTCACGGCTGCTCAGCTCGGGCTGGACTCGAACCGCTGTTGCTCAGAGCTCAAACTCTTGAGCGAGCTCTTAACCAACTGAGCCACTCGGCCGGCTCACTTTTTAATCTATACTCATTTTCTCAGTGGTCTCATGCAGTCTCATGGCTTTAAATATACTGATGACCCCCAAATTATGCAAGTAGCCCTGACCTATTCCAGGAACTTCAGGCTCCTGTATTGAACCTACTACTGGACTAATAGGAATCCAAATATTTCCTCCTAACTGTGCCAATCACACAATATTCCCCATTTCATTTAATTGCAGCTTCATTCTTATAGTTGCTCAGAACCAAAACTTGTTGTCCTTGACTATTCTTTTTTTCTTATATCCATATCTGCTCCTTTAATGACTCTGGTCAGTTCAGCTTTCCATGTGTATCTAGAAACTGACCACTTTTTATCACTTCCCTTACTATCCCCCTGACCCAGGTACCATCACCACAGTCCTGATTTCCTGCATTGGCCTCCTTCTTAATCCGTTAACCTTCCTTCAATTTAACAGTCGTAGAGATTTTTTGTTTTTAATTTAAGTTGGATCGAAGCCTTCTCATAGAGCCTGATCTCACTCAGAGTGAAGCCCAGTGTCCACTGTGCTCTATAAGGTCCTACATGCTCTGACTTCGCTTACCTCTGTCCTATCTCCCGTGGCTCTCCTGCCTTACTCATTCTGCACCTACTATAGTAGACTTCTCCCCCAGGGCTTGTGTACCGGTGCTTTCATTCCTAAAATGCTTTTCCCAAGACATTAGGTATGTAATTCACATCCTTAACGCCTTCACATCTTTACCTGAGTGTGTTAATGGAGACTTCCTTGATCCTCCTCCCCGATACGTCTAGCCACCTATATTGCCCTATTTTATTTTGAAGTGTTTATTACTATCTGACCTATTTTTAGGCTTTATTTATATTGCTAATTGTTTGTATCTTCCACTAAGATGAAAACTCCATGAGGGCGAAGGTGCTTGTCTGTTTTATTCACGGCTGTAGGAGACCAACAAGTACTTTTTAGATTCATGAATTTAACAGAAGAATGGATCTTCAATTTACTTCTGAGCAAACCGAGGCATAAGGAGGTAAAGTGACTTTCTAAAGGTCATAAAATCAGTAAGTAAGTAGTTGAGTGGAGATGAGAAATGTAACTAAATGAAGGTTAGGGCTAATAAGAACATTTGCAGTAGTGTGAACAAACTCCAAGGAAATTGGACACTGGGTTGTTCATGGGAGATTATAAGCCATTTTTCCGTGGTGAAAGATAGAGATGGACAGAACACCTCTTCTAGGGAGCTGAGATTAAAACGTGGCAGAGGATGTTAAGTACTGGAGCAAAATGGTTCTGGTTGTACCAAAGAGAGGAAGTAATGGGTTATGTTTTGAATATATTGAGTGAGATGCAACTTTTATGAGTCTACTTAGTAGTTTTGTGTTGCTTTGTTTTCTGGTCAGGGTGGAGAATGTGTGAAGGAGACACACATAGGTTTAGGTATTATGCAATTGGCTCTGTGCCTTAAATGAAAAGTATAGCCGTCATTTGTCCATGTTGTGATCAACTTAAATTTTAGGAAACCCAGACTTTCCAAAATGTCCTCATTTTACCTTGTCTGCCCATACACTTTTCAAGAACGTGCCTTGGATGGTGAAACCAGTGCAACAGTCATCCTGGTGAACCCCTAGTGCCTCAGGGCTGCAGCACCATGAGTCTTTCAAGCTCTGGTCACAGTCATTGCTGCTAAGCTTGAATCAGAGGTAGACACATAATGGGAAGGGTGGATACAGGACTTCTCCTTCCTTTTGTGAAGTGATATCCATATCCATGCTCAGAGTTCCCTAGGATCCTCTCATTGTCTCAGTATTGTTCTAGGTGTGGGATACATTTTGCAGACCTGGATGAGAGTTAAGGTGTCCATTAGAGCTGCCTAGCTCTGCTCTACCATTATCCTGTGTATAGTAGGTACCCAATTTTGAGCCAACTATATAACTAATTTTTTTTTTCAATTTTTATCCTGGAGTCTTAAAGGTACTAGGAAAGTCTCTCTCCCTCTTTCCCAAATCTCCATTCACCTTCTAGCTACTTGTTATCTCTTCAGCCATTCGAAACTCGCCAGAATCTCTATACTTTTCTCGCTACTTCTAAACTCCTCAACCCACGTTTTCCCTTTAAGCCGGCCCACCCAATGCTCCATTATCCAGATACATAGAAAACATGAAACTATATCTGAGTATTTTTTTTTAACCTGGCTATTTAACACCATCCAGGAACTCAAGTATTCTCAACCCCTCTTCCACCCCTTCATGCCTCAATTCTGCTCTTTTGAATGTCATCTACAAATTGAGATGATGACATTAATTGAGAAAACATTCGTTTAATACAAACTATTCTGCTAGACACTTAAAATAACAATTAAAAAAACCCTAAAACCTTTCTGTTCTTTTTAATGAGAGTCTCCTTTTACCAATTAACATTTAAACATTGCTTTACAGCTTACAATTATATATATATACATATATATATATGCACACATATACATATATATGTATATATGTATATATATATATATATATATATACATATACATATATATATATATATATATTTTTCCCCCCATGAAACAACTAGTGAAATAGTAAGACAATGGAGAATGATTATTTGATTATCCCCATGTTACAGACAAGGCATCTGAATTACAAGGTGAGGAAGAACCTCTCCCAAATGTCACTCAGCTAATAAGCACAAGAGATGAGTGAACTGGACTTTTCCAATCTGAGAGGATAAACCTTTTCTTATGTGGCTCTATCTCAGCCTTGGAATGTATGACAAAGAAATACTCAGTGAAAGATCTCAGTGAAACTAAACATGTAAAATAGGGTTAAATTGGGGTTTTTTTGCAGAGGGCAGATAATGGCATCTACAGGAGTTGGATTCGGGGGCTTGGATAAGAGCATAATACATCACGTTGCTCCTTTTATCATCAGTAGGCTGAATTGACTGCCTGTGTTTGTGGTTTGGCTTTTTTTAAAAAAGATTTTTATTGGGGAATTGGGGGATGGGAATAGCACTGGGGAATTGGGAGAAGGGGAACAGACAAGTTGATGTTGCTTTGTTCTTCAGTCTAGTTGTGGAGGACATTGCTTCACTGGCCCAAGTTGACACCATCATTGCGCTCTTCCCGGGTGAGGCAGATCAGTCGCCAGCTTCTGGGCGGCCGCTCACTGTGGCTGCTGGCCGCCCATGGCAACCCACTGCCACAGGGGCTGCAGCCTCTGCCGTTGCTGGCGACTCACGGAAGCCCAGCTCCAAGTTGAGCTGTTGTTCAGCATCTTAGCTGTAGAGGGTAGTGTCACTGGCCCTCATATGTTGGATCCAAACCGGGGCCCTCTGGTGTCCCAAGCCAGCTCTTAACCAATGCACCACTTGGCTGGCCCTTTTTTTTTTTTAATAGCAATGTTTGTTCTATCCCATACGTGTAACATTTTGTGCTAGTCATTTACTTGTGTTTTGAGATGCTGCACTGCATGCTGTAGGTTACACGACTAAACTCCCCACAGCCATTCTGGAAAAAACTTCGGCATGACAAGGACCCTTCAATCCCCAGTAGTTCCACCCCTAGACATAACGTCAGTTGATCAGAGCCTCATCAGGGTCTACTTCCCGTTGCCACCTAGTAGGGGAACCATCTATTTTCCAGGCAGGAGACATGAATCCTCTGACAGCATTCTATTATGATGTTATCTTGAACAAGATAACTTGATTTGATAAATGCAAATGTGGAAGATTGGCAATTACTGTTGTATGTTTTCTTCCTTTTTAAAAGGTTTGAATTTTTAGAGGGAATTCAGGTTAGGCAAAAAATGTTGGATTGCCAATCCCTTTAGCAGGAACAGTAACCTTGCAACCTTTTTGTTATTCCGTATCCCAGGAGCTAGTCTTTATTTCTCATTTAAAGAAGCCTCCTAAACCTAAAGAGCATCTGTATATCAACCCCACCCACCAGCCAAGTTGATGAATAGGTAAAATAGAATGTATACGATTGGATATATGATATTATTTAGAGTAAAAAATAAAGTAACCATGCGATTGGCTGTAGGTTGCACTGTAGTTTTAGTAGCTACTGCTGTTATGAAGAAGGAAAGAAACTTTACTATCTTCAGTATTTCTGCATCTTGCTTTTCAGATACTACAATGAAAAGGTTTTAGCTCGAAGACTGGGATGGGGAATTGCTAATAATAGAAATACCCACTATTTTATTTCTGTATTTTTTACATTATTTGGCAAGTGCATGTGTTCAATTATTTACTGAAATAATTTTTCATATTTTCAATGGCTAAAAAGTAAATCTATGTTAATAACCGTCAAATGATAACATCATTTGTTGGCTAGAAGGGGACTTTGGTAGTTTTATTTTGTCCCCCAATTATGCAGATGAGAGAACTAAGGCCCAGAGACCTGAAATGATTAGTCCACAGTCACAGGGTTTCTTAAGACCTGAGGTGGGATTAAAATCCAAGTGTTCAGTCTGATAGTCTATTCGGGCCTAAACCACTGAGGTAGAAAGTCAGTCATTTATTAAATAGTCAGTAGCAGGTTATTAACATGTCATTTCTATACATTCTTAAGGTGGAACATATTAGCTGTGCCTGCTACTTTCTCAGTTCTTAGAATTTAAAGTCATCTAAGATTATTGTGTTATGTCATCAAGAAACAAAATTTGCATTTCTGGTTTTATTACAACTCCTAAGCTATTGTATAGCCTTTTTTTTATTTTAAGGTACATGATACTTGAGGGAACAAAGTTTAATTCATGGTTCCCATTTTCTTCTTCCCACTTAATTCCTAAAATTAAGTTTGGTTTTATTATTTTATTTAACTTTCGTCTTTGGAATACTTTCTATTATTTTTTTCACTGATAATAAATATCAACACAATTAAGTGCTATTTATTTTACTTCCTTAAAGAAATCATATCTTAAAGGGATAAATTTTCTTGCTAGAAGTGGGAATAGGATATAGTCAACCATTCTTTGGAGGGTGACCTGGGAGAAGAAAAAGGAAGGGCATTTTGAGTCAGAGTTAAAAGCATTAGTAAAGAAAAATGTCCCATTTCCCCCTCATACTAATAGCACAAACCTGTTTGTGATTGTGGTGAAGGCCATTTCTCATGAGGCTAACAGCTGTGATGTGTCTCCAAAATGATTCACTGCCATTCCTACTCACATGCCACATTCTTCCTTCTAAGTGTAAGTCTTAGATACCTCAACTTCCTAAATGTATAAATGTAGTCACTTCTATTTGCCATAATATTAGGGAAAGTCAATATTACCCGCCAGTAAACCATAATCTTGTAATGTTGCAGAAATAGCAACCGTCTTCACATTTTTAAAGAAAGTGCTCATCCTTCCCTCTCCATGACACCCAGAGGAGTTTGAAAATGTGACAAGTCATGGAATCATCTGTTAAAAGAAGCCCTGATTCTGGCTGATATATTGAGTCAGTTTCTGTTCTCACTCAAGAACAATATGGCCACAAATGCCAGCGCATAAATTAGCCCTGAATATAGATGGCAGCCCTTCCTTGGAAGATAGCAGAGTATCACTCCCACATGTCTCTGATAGCTTATAAATAAAGAAGTCTGCATTTTCTGATCCAGTATAGGCAACAAAGTGCAACAAAGGATGGGCACTTCTGAATCTCATAGTCCAAATTGGAGTCAAAACCCAGGTTTGCCATTTTTGTTTGTGTCATCTACCACAACTCAATTAACTTTTGAACCTCAGGTTTTCTCTTCTTAAATCTTAAAACTTGGAAAAAATTAGCTCCTTACAGTGCAGTTGTGAAAAATAAATGGGGTCATGTTTGGAAATGTTGGCTACCATCCAATGTTAGTTCATCTTCCACCCATGGCCATTGTTGACAGAGGGTCTTACAGAAGCCAGATTCTGGTTTGGTAAAGATTAGTATAAGGAAATTTAAGGATTAGTTTAAAAATAATTATCTTATAACTGCTGTGTTTTCCTAGTGTCTATTTTATGCTGTGCAGTAACCAAAACTCCTAACACAGTTATTCCTCACAAAACCCTATCATCCTCTATCTCTAGTTTGCAATAAAGAATGTACAGGTCTGAGAGAATACAGTCTGTGAATCACTGTCAGTTGATAAATAATTAAGAGACTTATTCTACAGAAATTTAAGGTGCCTGCTATGCACCAGATAATATGTTGGATGCTGAAATATACTGGTAAAGAAACCAGGAAATGTCAGGGCTTGATGTTCCTGTGGAGAAGAGAGACTATAATGAAGTAAACATATTGTGATAAAGCCTATGAAAGACCCCCGATGGGCTGATATGGAAGTGGGTAACAAATGAAATAACATGGAAGAGAAAAATGTAGAGGCTGGAGCTGAGCCAAGGGGCCATAACCACTGAGCAGACTCCCACTGGGAACAAACGATGCAAAGAAGCAGACAGAAACCCTATGCCCCTCAGAGACGCTTCTTCAGGGAATACCTGCCACGAGGGAAAGGGGTTTCCAGGAGAATATTTAAGCTCCAGGATTTGACACAAAGATTGAAGGGAAAAAGTCAGCTAGAGATACATTAAAAAAGAATAAGCACCTTTGTTAGGTCAGAGGTCAGACTAGCCCAGGTCTGCCACAAAGACACCTGAGTGAAGAGGGGAAGAGAAGGGGCTTCCGGACCTGAATGGTTCAGTTTGGGCCCTCATTGGCTGTGATTCATTGAAAAATGCCCTAAATCTTGGGCTTCCAGACTTTTAGACATAGACAAGATACCTGTTCTATATTATGTGAAAGATATGGGCATCACAGGGGCACACAGTCATACAGGCCTGATTCACAGCTCCTTGGGTGCTACTATGCCTCAGACCCTCAACTTGTAATCAATGGTGTTCATTTTCTGAGAGCATGGATTATGACTACTTCCGTGAAAAGCACTGTTCACACAGCAAATGGGAGTGTGCTAGTCGGCTCTATGCATTCTAATCTTGGTACCTGCACCTTGTCATTTATCTTTCGTCTGGCTTGCTGATCTTAAAAAAAAAACAAAAAAAGAGTCATTTTTCCTTTTTTTTTTTTGACATGTTGATCAGCCAGCAGATGCTGTCCTCCTGCACAAAATTGAACAGAGGTGTTTATCCTGTAACTCATCGGTTCCCAGCTAAGCTAGCTATAGCGTATGGTACACGTAGGCACAGGCACGTGAAGTTTTAAAGAGCAGTGTGCTACCAGAAGAATCTTTCAAATTCTCAGATGTATTCTGACTTAAACAGCCCTCTCGTGCTGGGAAATATCTACAGTGAATCTCCTTAGTTTATTAGAGGGTAGGTGGAGGAACGCAGGGTCCTCAGGCAGGAGGTTAAGAGGTGTAATGTACATGAAGCAAAGCATAATCAGCCAGGAGAAGAACTCCACATACACGTAGTGTCAAGTGGATCAGAACTGAATTTCAGGAGACGGGGGGACCTGGCTTTCCCAGAGTTGAGCTGTGGGTGTGACTTTGGGCAAGGTACTTTATAGTAAGTGGCTTCATTCTTATGAGAAGAAAACGAGATAATGCATGTAAAATTGTTAGCACAGTGACAGGTCAGTAGTAATTACTCAATAATTTGAGTTTGCTAACGTTGTCATTAATATTAATTATAATGATTACTGTTATTAAAATACCAAGTGACAAGAAAAATGATGGCTTGAGGTTTTCATGTGGCTGTTGGATTATCCATGTGGAAAGATCTTTGAGTATGTGTTTTATTTTCTAAATAAAGCACCAGAAATGATCTAGAAAAATGGCTGTTTGCTGTGCTATCAATTCTCATCCAATCTCTTAATCTCTCTTCCATTCTTAGTTTGTTTTTAGCACTATTTAGTGATTTTAGATTTGTAAAGTACAGAGAAATCACGCCCTGCATTCTCGCAATAAGCTTGTTAACGCTGAAGAAACTGAGAGAATGGTTTGGGGTTTCATCTCACTCTGCTGTTCTTTAGCAGGGTGGGAAATTGATCTCTATGTATCTTAGTTGCTGAATATATCTTTCAGAAATAACAGTTCCTGCCTACCTCCAAGGTAGATTAAAAAAATGACAATTTTAAAGGTGATTAAAAATGACAATGAATATACATTTTTGCTAGACAGCTTTATTAATTTAAAACCCTAAGACTGGGCTTAGTTTCCTTATCAAAAAAGACCAAAAAACAAAAAAAAACGAGTGGTTTACCATCTTCAGGAATAAAAACAAACTATCTATAAAGATGCTAAATTCATTAGTTAATAACTGGCATATACAAGACAACAGGAATATTACTTTGTCAATAGATGCTTTATGATGATTTCCGTAAAATTTGGAGTTTCAATTTCTCCTGATGCTATTCTGGCATCTATAAATTTTAATGCTATTGTGTGGGCTAAAAGTAGCATGGAGACTGGTGAGAGGTGTGGTATATGCCAGGAAGATGGCTACCTTGGAAGCCCTGCAAAGAAAGAAATCAAAATAAGCGATACAAAAAAAAATGTCCATATATATGCGTGTGTGACACACACACGCATATATATGGACATTCTATTTATAAAACTTCTGGCAAATAGCAAATTCTTTTTCTAGAGGTAGCATTTTGAAATGATATCCATTTACATTTGATAGTGAGTCTCAGATCCTTTTACAATAGTAGGTTCAGTTGTGAATTAATTTTAAAAAAAGAAAAGAGGAACGTCATGAAAAACTAAAGCCTTTGAAACAATGAACACAAGCTTCTTACCTTTGCCCAATGTCAGAGGCATACCATGTAGTAGGCAACGTAATTTTCAATCAAAGGAAAAACCCCAGTAAAAGGTAGCTAAGGCAAGTCATCAGTGTCGGAAATTTTGAAGAAATGAATTACATTGTTTGGGGCCACATGCTTCATCTGTCTAGGTCTCAAAACAATTTAAAAAAGAAAACCTTTTTTTTTTTAAATATAGCACCTCCTAAATAAATATAATTAAAAAACTCTAAACTCTCAACTTTAAAACAATATCAAATTCAGTCAAACTGATTTATATTTAAATCAGTAAGTAAAAGTGTCAAACATATATATATATATATATATATATATATATATATATGCACACACACATATATATACACATATATATGTGCGTTTATATATATTACATATATATATATATATATATATATATATATATAGTATATACTCGCACACATACACATTTATCTGAGATGGAAAAAAAATATAAGGAGAAAAAGTCATAAAAAGGAGTGTGTAAATCCATAGAATCTCTCCCCCCCTGAGTATAAAGAAAATAAATCCCTATTCAAACTTCTGCCAGGCCCCTGAAGGTCCCATCTCGAGCATCGGTGGGGCAGTGATGGGTTGGGTGACTGCAGCACTCACAGCATCCCATGAATAATGATCTCTGTCCTGCCTGCTTGCCAGCATGACGCATCTTCATTTCATTAAGGGAAAGAAGGACAGGTTAGAATTGGCAATGGCAGAATTCATTTATCACGTTTTAATGGAGAAGCAGCTCAGGAAGGGCCAGCCTAATGAGATATTTCTAAAAAAAATTAGCTAGTTTCTATTAAAGGGCCATCTCTTCTGTGTCCGGAGTGGTGATGGATAGCAGGGACACGATGTAGGGAGGTTTCCCATCCTTCCCTCTGCTTTGCTTTGGTTTTCTGAGGCACGTGATCATTTTTGGATGGTCCATCATACACATGCTTGAATGAATCGTTATCACACAGTGACATCAAATTTATAAGGGAGAAAGAGACCTGGTTTGATTTTCTGGATTTAATTTATGGAGGGAGACATACCTGTGTACTCAGGCTTGCCTTAAACTGATACTAGCATCACTAAAACGGCTCACGTCTCAATCCTGCAAAACATAAATAGAAAGCTCTCACTTCTATTTTTCTCGTCATGTATGAATAGCCCTCGTTTGGAATAAATACAACGAAAATGATGCTGACAGAATTCCCTTTCCAAAATTTCTAAAGATAACAAAAATAAAACAGAAACCAACATTAATTTCATTTTGAGTCAAGCTCAATTTACCAAGACAGAATATCCACAGCACTTGTATCAGCTGGTGCCCTCATCTCGCATTCTGTATTTTCCCCTTATTATTTCTCCAAAGTGACTCTCAATAAGAAGTTTTTTAAGTGCATCGTGTAAATATGAATGAGTAATTGATGACATGCCTGACACAACACTGTGTCTTCTCTTGGGAAAGGAGTTTACGTTGGCATCTTTGTGCAATAATTTACATGAAATTAGTGATAAGGAACAGAAAGTTAATACAAACTCCGTTCACAAATACTTAGAAAATACAATTGATGGTGCTCTGTGTTACAAAACAAGAGGCCAGGCCTTTGCTGATTGATTTATTTGCCTAACAAATGTACATTGAGCATCCATTCTAGGCCAGGCACCACTAAACAATGTGAAGATAGATTCTGCCTTTAATAAATATATTCTCATGAAAGACACACACACAGCAAACAATGGAACATCAATGGGCTGCGTGATGTAGGCTAACTCACCCTGCAAACTTCACTCGGTTCTTTACATAATAGATACAGGGATGCTTTAAAAAGTGTGTGTGTGTGTGTGTGTGTGTGTGTGTGTGTATATATATAATATATATAATATATATATTATATTATATATATATTATATATATAAATAAAATGAAACAAATAATGTATATAATGAAATAAATTATGTGTGTGTAAAATATTGTTAGTATGGTCAATATTGAATCAAATGTATTAACATGAGTAGATTTTCTGGTACATGCACTTGAGAAGAAAATTTAGAATGAGTATAAATATAAGAGTATATGTAGGCCAAAGCAGGGCCAGTATAGCACTGTGGATAGTTTCAAAGTTAAAAAAAAAAAAGAATAGTTAACATTTAGAGGGGAAAATGATAAATAATATCCTGGGGCCAGAAATCAGAGAGAGAGAAAGAGAAAGAGAGAGAGAGAGAGAGAGAGAGAGAGAGAGAGAGAGAGAAATTGGCAAGAAAGAGGGGGATCTTGGCAGAAGAATGTTGGATGTATAAAAAGTGAACAGCATAGCTGGGAAACAGAAGGTTATAGAAAGCAAAGCTGGAAATGTGTTGAGTATGAACTAGATGTTTGGCTTTCTGCCTTATCAGGTTTCCATCTGTTGTCCAAACTTTGCAGATTCTCAATAAACCCTATGTCTTGGCTTCTTTTTCCTACAAAAATATGTATTTTTCTTGGGTTACCATAGAGTGTGCAAAGGCTGTCCAGTGTGGTACTTCCTAGACACATGTAGCTTTTAAGATTGTTAAAAAACAAACAAAAAGAGTTACTTAGTCTTCCTAATAGCGTTTCTAGTGTTGAGTATGGCCTGGGGGCTGGTTTCACATGCTTGTCACAGAGTGGGGACTTAGTGGATCTATTGAATGGGTATTGATATGTATAATGCATACAGCTCAAACATCACTTCCTGTGAAATCAGACGGGAACGGGTCCTATGCACCATGCACTTTTTGCCTGCTATATTTCTCCATATCATTTGTAAAGTATAGTTAGTAATTCCTTACATTAGTAGCATTTAATACCTGCTACCCCAACTAATTGTATGGACTGTGACAACAAAAGGCCATCTGTTTCTTCGTGGTACTCTTTCCTACCTCTTAACCTTATGAAGTGGAAGAATATGTGGTTTTAATGAATAAATAAAAAAAGATATAGAAAGAGATGGCATATTCTTATGAAATCAAGTATCCCTGTACACTGTTTTGAGTGCAGCTAATTATGTGCCACTGCAATACCTAAGCCAGATTGAGGACTGGCAGGACAGACAGATGTGCAGGTTATCCCTCTGCTGGGGCTGAAACCCTCTCTATTAGGCACGCCAAGGTCTTGTACTGAGTCCTCAGTGGGGGTAGTTGGTCTGGTGGAGACGTATTTTGCTGTCCTGAACCATGATGCAAGGCACCTAATTACTGAGTAGAAGCTGAATACCCACTCTGTAGACGCTCGCCTTGGGGAATCAAGTCTGAGGCAAGGAAGCGTGTTCCCTGATCCATGAACTGACCACTGGTGCAGGGGATGTGCCGTCCTGTATAATGACAAAGTATTCAAGAACAAATTGTGTTCTAACTTTGTGCTATACCAAGCAGAAAGGCCTGCAGTTTGTCAGGGCTCTTTGAGTTATGACGCATCCCTTCCCTGTGGTCACAGGGAGGGAGGCATGGAGTCCCTCCTGGCCTCACTACAGCTGGGTTCTCAAGCAGTGCTTTAAAGAAGAGATTAAATGTTCCTGTCTATGGCGGGGGCGGGGGGGTGTGTGTGTGAGGTGGGTGGGTGGGGAAGCATATTCACTGAAAGAGCCAACACTGAGTCTCTGACAGGAAAGGAAGCTACAGTAGATGGGAAAGTGTGGTCTCTGTGTGGGCAGCAGAGCTATCACCTGAGAATTTGTTAGAAATGCCAATTCTCATAACTCTGTAGCCCAGCACTGTGTTTGAGCAAGCTTCCCCAGGTGGTTCTGAGTGGTGCTGAAGTCTGAGGACCACCTGGCTAGAGGACAGTGCATGCTGCTGTACTTACGCCCACATGGGGCTTTGGCTTCAGAGCCCAGTGATGGAGGCTGGGTCCTCTGTTCCTCCTCCCACCCCTGCTGAAGGATTCACTTCTGAGAATGTCCATGAGGAGATATTCCCATGCATCCCATTCAGACTCACCAGATCATCTACTCTTTCCAAGGCTGAGCCTGGAGAGGAAGAGCTTCAGATGATAAGGTTTTTCCACATAGGGGCAGAGGCAGCAGGAGCACTGGGTCAGGATTTATTCCAGCACCTGGTACATTGAAGACTGAGGAACGCTATGCTTCCTGTCTCCACATCGATCCTGTGTGCTGAGACAGAACAACTTCTAGCTTTCAAAGCCATTAACCCCAAGATCTTTGTAACATTGCCACACTCTTTCTGAAAAACCTCTCCTCTTCAGCTGCTTTCAGGGTTTCAAATGCTGTTGGTTTTTTTTTTTTTTGGTTTGTTTGTGTGTTTGTGTGTTTGCTTTTTCCCTGTCAGTCCTATGCAGTCAAGTGGCTGGTCCTTCTGTAGTGAAAGAAGGTAAAAACCAAAGCCAAACAAAATTAAACATTAATTTGTCCTCTGGTGAGGGGTGATTCTCTTGCAGAAAAAATAAACAACCTAAAATATTTGAACTCAAAAATTTAATCTTTTCTGCCATCTGATTTTGGCATGTTTGAAGATCTGGCTATCACTTCCTCATGACTATATTCAGGAAATACAATTATAGAGTTTGCCTTGGTTACACATTTCAGTCAGGAAGTGAATGTGATCTACCCTAAAGCCCTGATCCTAATAATTTCCCCCTCTATTGTCATAGTTACCACTTAGTGGAGAAAGGAAACAGCTGGTCAGCATCTTATATGTGATTGCCGTAGGCATTTGTCTTACTTTTGGCAACAGAGTTGTTTAATCATTGGCTGCAGGGAAGGTTTTCGGGATGGACACTCTAAAAAAAAAAATGACACCAGATCTCAATCATATAAAATTTCCGGGCAAATTTAGATCAGTTCCCTGTTGGCAAAATAATTACAATCTTTTGAGAATGAGAATGAAATGGGAAGGTGATCGCGACGCATTCTCACAGGGAGCACCATCTGGCCATAGCATTTCCTCTGGGGGGAACAAGTCTGATAAGCAACACTGAGAGTACCTTCCACATTAACACGATTTCATTCCAGCCAACATAAAACACAATATCAAAATGCTCCAACTTTCAAAATGTGATAACTTCTTATTGTAAAGAACAGAAGACAATGGGTCAGCATCTCTTTTGATATATTTATGATGTCATTACTATTCATGGGTCTGATCCAAAGGCTGTGTTTTGAAATCATTGTACGATATAGGAAGGGTCATTGTTTCAAAGCTCCTTGAAACAGCATTCTTGTAACAGGATTTTACAATCTGATTTTCTTCTTTGTTACTCTCTTTGTGTTCAAAGAAAATTAGCCTTCATAAGATGACCCTGGAGTTTAGGAGATCCCTTAGTATCAAACAAAGATTAAATTACACTCAATGAGCCGCATCAGTAAAGGAAGAAAGTGGATTAGCGAAGTGTTAAGGGATTTGCAAAAGAGATGGAAGTAAAAACAGATAAAGTGAGACAGGGTCATCAATGTATGCTAAAATTATTAGATAAAATATTAGGGAATAGGATGGTCACAGAGTGTCAGAATATAATCCCATTGATATCTTGACAGTTTCAAAAGAAAAAAAAAGTACCAGAGATACCTGGCAGTGAGCAACTTAACAATGTCATTAAAGTTAGTATCACCGATAACAGAGCAACCAGAGAGCCTATGTCCTCCAATGTGATGTGATGTCAAGTTCACAGCATGTGCTATAAATTAGTTTTGCCAGAAATCTTCAGTTTAGCTCTCATCAAGACTTACGATCTAATTGCTATTGTATAAGAAATATAGGACTTCGAAGAACAAGTTAAATGGCACGATGACATAATAATTAGGCAAATCCAGACTGTGGGACATTCTGTAAGACCACTAGACCGGTCCCTTCAAAGAATCAGTGTAATGCACGCTGTGGCCGACTGAAAAATGCCACACTGCGGTGTCCAGAGATTCATCTTGATTCTCAAAACCTGTGAATGTTGCCTTGTATCACAAAAGGGAGTGTATAGACATAATTAAGGTTTGGAGATAGGGAGATTATCCTGGTTTAACTGAGTGGGCTATAAAGGTATCAGGTGATTTATAAGAGAGCTGTAGAGGGAGATTTGACGACAGTAGAGAAAAAGGGGGTGTGCTCACAGGAGCGGAGCTTGGAGGGATCTGGTCAGGAGCCACATGCATTGCTGGTCGTCTCTAGAAGTGGAAGATACAATGAGTGGCTTCTTTCATGGGCTCTCTTACGGACCCAGCCATGATGACACTTTGATTTCAGCCCCTTAAGATTCATTTTGGACTTCAGCTCTCCAGAATTATAAGAGAATACATTTGTGTTGTTTTAAGCCATGAAGTTCCTGGCAATTTGTTATAGTAGCAACAAGAAACTAATACACAGAAACAAAGAAGATAATAAAAAAGCACAGGGAGCTGGAGCTCTCCTGGTTTAAGAGATTAAAGAGATAATAGCAACTAATGCTTTGTCTAAATCCTGACTGGAACGCTGATTGATCAAAAGCAGCTATAAAATATAGCTGAAATAACTAAGAATTTGATTGGAGATTAGATATTAGATGATAACAAAAGTCATTATCATTATTTTTTCTGTCTTGTGATGCATCTGAAGTATTTTGAGACAAAGCATTATGATTTCTGTATCTTACATTTAAATTGAAAACATAAAAGCTATCTATATATGTCTCTGTCTAAAGAGAATTATAAAGCAAATATGGCATAATGTTAATCATTGTTGGAACTAGATGATAGTATGTGGATTTATGGCATACTTCTTTTGTTTTCAGTATATATCTGAAACGTATTCATAACAAAGAGGAGAAGGTCCTGTAATACAAATGTACACAGTAAATTTTTAAAAAGTTAATCCCTTAAGAAAATGATCATTAAACAGAATATCATTGTATTAATTAGGGTAAGCTAATTGCTATAACTCAGAATTGCTACATTTTGATAGCTGAACAAAATTAAATTTTATTTCTCAGTCCGGTAACAGTTCAGACTGGGTTTCTGCTCTGAAAGTTCTCCTGGGCAGGACCTGCAAGTGACACCATGAGGCCCTGAGTACCTTCCACTTTGTAGCCCCACCATTCCCCAGGAGCTTTACAGCTGGGGCAGGCTTCAGGAGAAATCAAGAACTGCACAGACAGCTTTCTGTGGCCCAGGAAGCGTGGCCCACGACTTCATCCCATCTTCCTTTGGCTGTAACTTAGTCCTATGGCCACATCTGATTGCACAGAAACTCAACATTGTCATCCACTTGTATCTTCAGGAAAAAATGTCTTGTTATTATCTAGCAGTACTGCCACAGCCCCTCATTTTGTATAGCAGTGTGGTACCACGATTTCCTCCAAGGAAATATGTTAGAGAAATCTAAACTATTCACAGCATTTTATTGACCAAAAAACTAAAGTATAATCATTGAGAGAAGTCATTAAAATAATCTTACTGGAAATTTTTATTAATGTTTTATTTGTTAATTATTTCCTGAGAATTAGAAAATTTATTGAATTAGGCTAATATTGTTAATATTAATAATTTGTACACATGTGTGTACACACACACACACACACACACACATATTCAAATATTGCCAGCCATATAGAGATGCATTTTTAGATATTACCGGCATTTTTTTCCCTGAAATCATGTAAGAATAGCCACATTTGATGCATTATCTGTAGAAAAATTGATAAGCTGTCTCTCTCCTGTGCTTCCCTTAGTCACATATTCTTTCTGGCTTCTATTTTGCAGCTTGAACTATGGTTTTAGGCAATCATTCTGTTCTTCATACTTTCAAATATTTGTTAAGAATCATTTGTTGAGCTCTATGTTAGGAACCCAGTAAGAAGAGGAACATTTCCATATTCATCTAAAAAAGTAGGAGGGAAGATGGATTGGAATTTTAAGGTGCTCTCATGGATACCTATGCAGAATAGAGAGTTGTCAATTCTACAGGAATGGATTGAGGTCAAGAAACTTTCTGAAGGCAGTGATGCTGGAGAGGAGTTTTTAAAAATGAATATGGAGTTTTCTAGGCTAATCAATGAAGAAGTGATTTTGGGGGAAATTTTACCTGGCCTGAAGTATCCACTATGGAGGGTGCTAGTAATCCTTCTTCTTGAAAATTTTTATACACATCATTTCTTTTGGTAACTTTCTCAACATTATCTATAAATATTTAGTATTCTTGTTTTATGATGAAGGAAACTGAGACACAAGGAGGTTCAGAAAAGTGTTCAAGGGCAAATAGCTATTATGTTAGAGATAGATTTTGGGCCTAATCTGTCTCTTCCCAGAAACTTTGCCCTTTTCAACATACATAGAGAAATTACCCATAAAATAAAAGTTTATTATGTGTATAGAAAGAGTAGAATATAGGCTCTCATTTGTTTAACAAATGGCAAAAAGTAAAAAGTTGCAGTGTTACATGAATTGATTTATACTGTCTTGCAATTTATCTTGTAAAAATAATCTATCATTTTAAGTTGCTTCTTTGCTTTAGCATGCCTGGCTTCAAACTTTGCAAAGCCATGGGAATAGACTGATAAGCTGAACAGAAAGTTATGAGGATATGGGGAAGGGAGTCCAATTTATTGTCTTAAGAGAAAAGAAAATCTTGGTCTGCCTAGCATTTCTTGTGTTTAATAAAGAAGAGGCATACAGGGTAAAAACATAGCAAAATTCACTGACTGGTCTGAGCCTATAAAAATATGTCTGAAAATATAAACATGTGCACACACATTTCTAGTAATGCTTCCTGCGATTCTACTCTCAGAAATGTAACATAAATGTAGCATAATCTGTTAAACGGCCATCAGGCTGAAGGTCAAACTCATCCCTAAGCTCTACCATGAGTTTGCTACCACTGGTTGCTTTAGGGTTTACGGCATGGCATTTATATTATATAAAAACATCTTTTTAATAATGTTTTTTTAATTTTTTTATTTTAATGAGGTTTATGGTAACAGCTTTGTCTCTGACATTTTGGAAATTTTAGCCTTGCCTTAAGAACTTGTCCTAAAGAATGGCATGTCCAGATGAGGGTAATGAACCATATGTAACAATTTTTATACTTGACTTCAGTTACTTTCATGTACACTGAAGACCATGAGGGATTGGTTTGGCTGAAATCCAGCCATTTTGCTCCATGAAACCTCTCTCCCATGGTTTGTCTTTTTCTACATCATTTGTGATCCTTGTAATTTAATCTTTAGATTTAACTAAAAAAGAGGTACTAGAGAAGGGAAGTTAACAGAAACCATAGGCAGAGGTCTTGTGATTGCTGGAGAGGATTTGAGTGAATGGACATGACAAGCACTGACACTTGTGTTTACATAGTGCTGACACTCACAAGGACAATTGGTCCAATTTCCAACCAAGAATAGTGAGCCAAGGACTCTCCTCCCCAGATAGTCAATCTTTTGAAATGATAATGTCAATACTAATGCGATAAAGACATCTTTTAAGAGCCTAAAATCACGAATGGGAATTTTAAGAACCAATTAGCAAACGTAGACAACAAACATAATAACTGAGCTACTTTAAAAAATAATTTAACTGTACTATGTTTGTCAATGTACTGAAATATATAAAAATTTTTTATGAGTTCATTCGTCCTTCAGACTTTTTTTTTCCATCTAGCCATTATTCATTTAAAAGGCATGGGACCAAAAAAATAATAATAAAAGGCATGGGGCTTTCTCCTATAAGAGCCTTAAAACCAATCCTTTCTTCTTTTTGTTCTTGGCATGTGGTCAGAGAAAATGTCAGTGAGGATGTTATATGAATAAAAAGACTAACCTTCGATAAATGTTCACAAGTGCAAAGCTGATGAAAGAGAAAGAAGGAAGTCATTATCAACTTTTTGTAATGAAATGTATAAATAATAAAATTATGAACTGCAGAACCCAGAGAAACAACTACCAGATAACAGAACAGTAAGTCAAGACGTATACCGTATATTACTATAAAATGATGGTTCTACTCCCATGCTTAATCTGAACTTTCAAATTTAAAATAAATTTATGTTTCGCCTTATTTATTTTTCTTGAATCATTTCCATCAGCGAGAAAGTGATCCCATGCAAAGTCATAGAATATCCACTGTCATTTGCTTTCAGGCTACATAGACCTCAGTTGGAAATAAATTGTTGATACTCTGTTTTGTGAGCGAGCAAGGAAGTCTTTTTTTGTCTACAGCTGATTAGCGTTTCTTTCTTAGATTTATTTTTCAAGGCTTATATTTTTCCTGAAAGTTTTGAATTCATACTTATTAGAACCTGGACTAGCAATATATTATTCTAAAACTTTTCAAGGGGAAATTTCTTTATTCTACCATCTTAGCTACAGAGAGCTGTGCTTTAATAATACATATAATATATGATTATGAAAAGCATTGCAGAGATTATCTCATAATAAACAATTCCTAATCTTGAGTACTTTTTGTCTAAAAACCAATGCAGAAAATCCTGAATAAATGCATCGTATTTTGGCCAGTGATTAGAAATGTGGTCTCCCAAAGTAACCTTTGTGGGGGAAGGGAACGCCTTCCTCCTTAAATCACTTGTCTGGGCTGTTGTGGATCTTTTCCATTATCTACTACAAATATGTCTTGAAAATATGTAAGCAGAAAATTATGTAAATTATCTGTTCTCTTCTATAGAGTAAAACGCTGATCGTTCCATGACATATGGGGGGAAACTACTATCCCATAGCCAGGAAAAAAACAAAAAACAAAAGAGTCCGCAAATGAGATTTCTGTAGTTTTAAGGAATAGCCAAAACTGGGAATTACCTAGTTCTCTACCCAGTAGGAGAATGGATAAATACATTTTTTATTGTACCCTCACAATAAAATACTGTACAGCAACAAAAATAAGTACTAAAACTACACTGCACAATATGGATGGATTCTCACAGACATAATGTTGAACAAAAGAATCTAGATCCAAAAGGAGATATATGTCTGACTGCATTTGTATAAAGCATAATAACTAACATATGCTTTTAGAAGTTAGGACAGAGGTCATTCTTGAGGGCTGGCTTATAACTTGAAAGGGGAAGAATAAAGGTGGGCGCTAGGGTACTGGTAATGCTCTGATTCTTGACCTGGGTGTG
The DNA here is from genome assembly GCF_001890085.2 of Hipposideros armiger. Lineage (NCBI taxonomy): Eukaryota > Metazoa > Chordata > Mammalia > Chiroptera > Hipposideridae > Hipposideros > Hipposideros armiger. The sequence continues at coordinate 137,343 of NW_017732038.1, forward strand.
AGTTACCAAGGTGTATCCAATGTGTGGAAATGAGTCAGTTTGTACATTCATGTGATGTACACTTCTTTTCTATATATTATGCTAGATTGAAAATTGATATAAATACAGTACTTTGTTTATTCTCCCATTGAGAAGCAGTGTCAATTTCCACTCTTCTTAATTGCAGACTAGTCTTAGTGATTTATTTAATCAATAGAATGCAGAATATATGACATTCTGAGTCTTTTAAGGCTAAACCATAAGAAGCCTTGCAGCCCTTACCCAAGCCTGTTGGAAAACAAACTGTTGGAACCCTGAGCCATCTCATACATCTGATTACGCTGAGGCTGCCATGCTGTGAGGGAACCCAAGCCACTAGGAGAAGCCATGAGTAGGTAGCCTGGTGGGCTATTTTCCAGTCATCACCAGTAAGGCTAAATACATGTGAGCGAAGCTGTTTGAAATCCGCCTGAATAGACCATCTGTCAGTTGATTATCACCATGTGACCGAGTTGATGTCACATAAAAAAGAATCATTCAGCTAATTCCTAAGCAAAATCCCATCCCTCAAAATTATGATATATATAAAATATCTGTTGGTTTAAGCCAAGTTCTGAAGTAGGAGGTAGTTTGACACATAGCAGTAAATAACTAAAACATATATTATGCTTTTAATCAAATGTTTTTTTAACCTCAAGAAAGTAATTTATGATCTTTTAAAAATGTAAACTGCTCTTTAACAAAAGGCTGCTAGTTTATAAATTGCTGAAAAAGCTTCTAACTGAAAGTACATGCAATTCATTGAAATTACTTTGGGGCTAGGGCTTAGGTCTAGAGATTATGTTTTTCAACAATGTCACATTGTTGACAATTGTAGAAATCTGAGTTATTTGCTCAGTATTTTTGACAATAATTGTCACAGAAGCCTAAATTCAATATGTATTCAACCACATATAGCAAAAAGCACTGATCATTAAATTACATTTTAACAAGGAGTTTTCATACCAATATTTTAAGACCACAGACTTTGGAGGATTTAGGAACAGTTGATATAATTTTTGTTTTTGACATTGTGATTTTCTGTTACCTTAAAAAATTTAGGGGCCGGCCGAGTGGCGCGATAGTTAAGAACTGGCTTGGGATGCCAGAGGGCCCCGGTTGGGATCCCACATATGCGGGCCAGTGACACTGCCCTCCACAGCTAAGTGTCTGTTCCCCTTTCCCCAATTCCCCAGCACTGTTCCCATTCCCCCAATTCCCCAATAAAAATCTTTAAAAAAAAAAAATTTAGTCACCACCTTATTTGGTCAAAACGATTCCATCAATTTGAAAATGTTGATGTAATCAGCCCTCTTTGTTCCCTAAGCTTTCTTTTTAAAAAATAGCAAACCTTAGAATTTTTTAAAGAGTAATAGCTTTTGCATTGTTTTCTATTTTTAAGTAAAACAAATGTTTTTGTCTTATAAATTAGGTAAATGATCTCAAACTGTTAGTTTAACAGCAATTAACTAAGAATAGAAAATCTCAAATTTAGCATGTTATGAAAAGGAAAAAGACGGATAAGTAGACTTATTATGAACTTTCTGTGCAAGTAGTAATAGGGTATAAATGACTTCAAAGTGCTATACTAACTCTTTTATGGACTCAGAGTTAGAATGGAGAGTGACCTGAAGAGAAAAAAATTAACTGCTGGTGGCGACACTGCTATTCAGTCTTCATGTCCTCCACTTCTGGGGGAATTGGAATTGGTGCACTTGCTTTATCATTGCAACAGAATGTAGCTCCAGATGCTCACAGATGGTAAGCCTACAAGCTTAATTAAAACTCATGCTTTATTATCCCAAAACAGGGATATTGAGAAAGCCTTGCCCAAAGAAAATGTTTATGTTTTTCCCATCTCGAACCCAACCATCCAGAAACCTTTTAGGGGTAGTGAAAATGAAAAAGAAAAAAAAAATTCTTGTTGCCAGGCAAGGGAGTAAATTCGAGTAGGAGGTCATTAACCTAAATACTCCTTCAAATTCAAGTTCAACAAACACTTAAGAATTGTGTACCATGTGCCTAACACTGTATTGATTGAATTAGGGTTTAATGAGGATATTATAAGAAAGTATAAGATTCTATCAAAAATATGTACTGAGAACTTATCATGTTCTAGACATTGTATATATTTGACTATAAAGTTTTCTTGTACTTGTTGAGGGCACAATTTTACTTTCTCTTCAGAGATACTGAAATGAGATTAACTGACCATTCTATATGTATTGATGTACGCTTCAGGCTCTTAGCAGCTTTTTTTTTCTTTTTACATTGTGAACCATTATTATGATTCTACATAGGCTGATATCTAGGTAAATAATATTGAAATGTAAAGATATAACGCATGTAGTTGCATGTATCTCTGGATACTCACTGTGGACTTCATTGTATGGTAGCTAGGAAAGGAGAAACATGGAAAGAAGGAGCTCTCATAGGTTAACTTCTTTGTGGGGTTTTATAGTCTGCCAGATCTTTCTTTAGGTATTTAGCATGGTAGAGGTATGTTGATTTAAATTAACATTATCTCTACTGAAAATAAATCTCTTACCCTCCAGTTAGCTCCATTATCTTTTCTCATAAAAATATGAAACTATATAAATGGGTTTCCTTTTGTTGACAAGGCACATATCATGTGCTAGCTATTGAAAAATCGTTCTTCTAAAAACTAAGATCCATATTTGTAGGCATCGTCAAGGTCAAAAATCAAATTATCTTATCCGAATTACTCAGTACTTTAAAAATAAAAGTTATTAACCTGAATATACAGGTTCTGTGTTACCTGTTAGGTTATTGTAGCATATTTAAATCTATTTGTTTAAAATTAATTTTGAAGACTAGCATAATTAAACCATCTTATCTGTTTTGATCACTCCATTTGGTATTCTTTGGCAAATTTTCCTGCTTTATATGGTCAATTATACTTTCTCTAGGATAGTTATTGTATTTTCAAAGCACAATAGTTTACTTTAGTGTTCTGTTTGTTCATTTATATGTTTCATGTTGTTTCAGTTTGGGAATCTTATTCCTAATAACCAGGATTTTTGTCTTTACTTTTCCAATATTTCTATATTTAATTTAATTTTCTTGTGTATTATAGTAACTAGCACTTCCAGAATAATAGTAAATAGTAGTATTTCTAAATTATATTTTTATATTTTACTTGTGCATCATGCTGAAATTATTGCTGAAAATGTTCAGGTTTGGCCTAGGAATGACACTTTCTCAGATTCCCATCATTGACACAATTGTTGGAAAACTGATTGATTTCTTTTAAACTGATTATTTCACTAACCATCTAAAATATTTCTATTCACCAACCCAGCTTGGATTTCAGTAGAAATATTTCCATTTCTTAGAGCCTCTTGTTCTCAACAATTAAGTTCAGAAGAACATTCGAGTTACATGCATGGATTGGGACTCACCATTCTAGCCTTGCTATTTTTACAGGGGTGACCAGGTCTGGTCTTCCTCACATGCTTTGTTGAACAATGCAGATTTACTCGTTTCTTTTCTTGAGAGCTCTTAAACTTGTCAGAAAAGAGGGAGATAAACTTGGTCAATGAAAATTGATTGAACAAAGAAAATTTAACTCAGGCATAACTTCTTTTACCCAGTCTAAATGAAACCTCAAAACCATTTAAGAAACTTATCTGTTTCCCTCCACTGGGAAATTTTATCAGTACTTTGAGTCCTTATAGAATCACCCTTATAGGTAGAGGTGGTATTAGTTGTTTTTATGAACATGGAGAAACATGGATTCCTTTAAATACACACACACACACACACATATACATATGTGTATACATGTATATACATACAAATATATATACATATATATACAAATGTATATGTATATGTATAATTTATTTCTGATCAGTACTAATAGGTTTGTTAATTAGCATATCGAATGGCAGAAATAATTTTTCATTGGTGAAATCAGTGATGCTCAAGTTATGTATTTTGTCTCTTTCTCTCATTGATCTTTCCTCTCTCAGATCTAGCTTATTCACGGACCTGCTGTTTGGCTTGGAGTGGAGTGTAGATGTAGTCATTAGAATATT